>NW_008238359.1:514278-546008 GCF_000691975.1 Corvus brachyrhynchos
ACACACACACACACACAGACACACAGACACACACACAGACACGCGCGCTGCGTGCGCGCAGCCCGCCGAGGTAAGGCCAGCCCCCAGCAGCGGGGCCATCCTTCTGCTGCTGGATTTTTCCAGCCGGAGCATCCTGCCGGTTCTGCCGTGATTTATGGAAAGCGGGTTCTGACGCGGGGCTTTTTCTATTACGACAGGGACCCACGGACTGGAGGAGGCAAAGCTGCAGTCAGGGTAGGAGAAGTGAGGGAGAGGAAGAGGCGGGAGCAGAGGGACACGGAGGAGTGGAGAGGACAGAGGGAGAAACGGGCACGGAGACTCTTCAGAGATGCGTGAGTTATAACTAAGAGAGCAGGAGGAAAGGCAGAGAAAAGAAGAGGAGAGCCGTGGGGAAGGGAAAGGGAAAGGAGATCAGAGACTGAGTCAGCTTCCAGAGGGCAAACACCAGGAGACGAGTTCAGGGAACACCCCAGCGTACCGAGAAGGACCTGTTCTGTCTGAATCTTCACCATGAGCACAAGGAAGAGCTGCCCCCTGCCACTGGGGCAAGGAGACCAGGAAGAAAAGCAGAGCGAGGGATCTCCCGACCTGGAGCGACAGGAGTGTGAGACGGAGCTGAGGAACAAAGCTATTCTGCAACAGAAGAGGCGCCTCAAACAGGCCACCCAGTTTGTGCACAAGGACTCTGCTGATCTGCTGCCCCTGGATGGCTTGACAAGGCTTGGCACCTCCAAGGATCTGGTGAGTCCAGTGGGACCCCGTGTGGGAGGGAGTCCTCCTAATAGCCTTCATTCCAGCTGGGAGCTGCTGTCAGGCTTTGTGAAAGGATCATAGGTTCAGCAAAAATGAAACTTTCCTTCAGGATCATCTAGGAGCAGGTCAGGGTGAGGGGAAAGAATTAATCACTCATTTGCTTGCATCCATCTTCTCATGCTTCCCCGTAGGAGCCAAACTCCTTGCAGAGGCAGGCAGACATGGACTGGAAGGACCATCCAAAATCCAAACTTCCATTCACCCAGTAGCAACATATGTTCATGTGACATATAAGTTTCCATGTGGGACATCTCGAGAAGGCCCCATGTATTTCTGCATGATCCAGCTCAAAGTCCAGCTCCTCAGGAGCAGGACTCAGCAGGGAGGGAAGTACAATTCATGACACTGTGAGAGACTTATGTTTGACCTTGTCACCTTTTTGCAATTTTCTCTCTCCCCCCACTCTCTGGGTTTGTGGAGGGGCAAGCAAAGGGCAGGACTTCTATCCAGGCACACAGGCAGATGCAGTGCCTGGCACTTGTGGGTGACTCCTTTGGGGAGGAGGCACGGGAGCGAGGCCTGTGGGCATCTCCTTGTGGTGACGTGGAGCAGGAAGCATCAGGGAGGGAGGTCTGTTCCAGGAGCCTTGGCAGTCTGTGGTCTGGAAGGGCTTCCCCAAGGCTGGAAGCAGATTCCCACAGGATCTATTGCCGGCTCAACTGCACACATATTCTCCTTGCTCTGGTAGTTTTGCAATCCAACTTCTCTCCACTGTAAACTATTCAAGGATGTGGAGGTATAAACCATTTTCCCAAAAGAGGGCTGAGGTCTGGTTGTGATGGGGGCACTTGTTCCATCTGTGGCAGTGGGGGTCATAAAAGATCTTGCCCCTCCCTGCAGTCTGTGCTTCCCTCTGGATCCTCAGACAATTGCAGCAACACCACAGATGCTCTCTCGTGTGTGCCTCTGACATTTCCCAGCTCCCGAGGCACACAGTGGCACAGGGCCACACGCGTGTGGGACCGGCAGGTCCCTGGCACTGAATGGGAGCTGATCCTCCTTGCTGGAACCTTGGGGTGCAGCGGCTCTGCCCTGCACAGAGGAGGGGTCAGCGCCACGTTCCCGTGCTGGCACATCCTGCTGCTCCCGCCACCCTCCCCGCAGCTGCCTCAGCTGCCTCGGCAGCCCCTGGCTCGGCAGGGCCAAGGGCGGCTCCTCCAAGTCACCCTGAGCTGCCGCCTCACGTTCTGCAGCCGCACTCATGGCTGTCAGCAGGGACGGGTGTGCAGTGTCCCTCCGACCCTGCCACAGTCACGGCTGGAGGGCGAGAGGGGCGTCATGTCAGAGCTGTCCTAGCCAGGAGCAGGGACTCTCCTCCCGCGGGGAAGGAGCTCTGGCCACAGCGGAGAGCTCCGCTCAGGCTGGCAGCACGGGCAGGGCTCTGCCGGCCCTCGGGGCCTGCAGCACTGCAGCTCAAACTCGCCTCAGGAGCACAGCCCGGCATCACCCTGGGCCCGTCCCTCGGCAGGGTATGGAGAGGAGCCACTTCTGAGTCTCTCGGTGCGCGTCCACTGACCCCAGCCGCAAAGGCCGGGAGAAACCTGTCTACCAGCTTTGCTTTGGGATTGACTCCTGTCACACCATGCCTCAAAGCGACAACTGGCACCCTGAAGCCCCAAGGGGCTCCTTGAACAAGACAGTCCTTGTCCAAATCACTTGCCACAAGCAGCTCTCTCCTGGTGGAATTAACCATTCCAGGCAGAATTCCTGGTGTGCAGGCAGCGCTTGGTCACTGCAACCCACTGCAAACTTCATGTTTGGTCCACAGCAGAACGTCTGAAACATTTTTACCATGGACCTAGGGAGCAGTGAATAAAGCATGACAGGTTTTTTTCTGACATGGACAGTTTGCTCTGGTGTTAGAGGGCACCAAATAAAGTGTGGCCCCTGTGCAAAGTTCACACACATAGTGCCATTCCTGGGGTCAAGTGTGAACATCAGTTTCTGCTTTAACTTGGAGCAAAAGAAGAACCAGACCTTAGATTTCCCAGAGGGATTCAGCAATTCCTGCAACTCAAAGGGCCACTGTGATACTGCTGTGATGTTTTGGGGGCTGCAAATCAGAGTCCAAAATATGCTCTTGGCTTACTTATCTAGGCACTTCTCCAGCCCTGTGAAAACCCCACTTCTGTTTCCCAAATTGATCTGGCTCCCTCTTGGAGGACAGGAATACAAACCAGGAATGTACTGAAAATGAAGCAGCAGTAGGAAGTGCTAGAGAGTTTGATTTGGAGAGAGTAAAACAGCCCAGACTCCTATAGCACTTACACCGGGAGGAAAGTTTAATTAATTCCCCAAAAAAAGGTCTCCATTGACAGTGCCAGAGACTTCAGCTGTGGCAGCTCCATGTCCTAAAATTAGAGCAAGGCCCCATATAATTTGAAACAAAATACCTGCTTTCTTTTACAGTCACGGGCTGTTACTTTTTGCCACTCTTTTCTGTGTATTCTGGGTGTGCATTCAGCTTATGCAATGCATCCAGCAGTGCCTAGGATTTGATGGGCCCATCATGTCTCCAATAATGAGTAATTACACATTTCCGTGGAGACATCATGTTTCCAGCTTTGCAACAAAAAGCACGATCAGTTTTGGGGTTTTTTTAATGGCAAAATAGAAAATGCTAAATGGGCTAAAATATTCTGGAAGTACCAAGAAGGTCTGAAGATCTGTCTTCCCACCTCCAAAAAATCAAGATCCCCAGCTCATACAATGTCACTAATCATAGCAAGGCCTGGAGATTTCACATTGGAGAACCTGAACCTTCCCTAAGTTGCACTGGGAATCTTCTTTGATCCCTCTAAGTGCCCTGAGATGGCATCCTTTCTAGCTCCCACAACACCCACAACATCCTCCCTCACCATCCTCTAAATCTAATGGTTTCTAACCAGTCCAAGAGCGACAACAGTCTCCACTTCTGTTTCACTGGTGAGAGAGAAGACAGGCAGGGCCCTAGGAGTCTGCTATTGAATCAGATGCCTCCAAAATCCCAAAGCTCAGCTAACCCCCACCAGCACTTGGCCTCTTCCCAGCCTGAGTGACAAGAAGGGGACAGAGGTGGCTGCTGCAAAGGGCCCGCTCGTTCTGTGGGAAAGGTTGCAGGGATAGGGAAAGGTCCTTTGCATGCCAGATGGTAAGAGGCAGGAGGGAGGATGGGAATTTGGAGACCTGCTGTTTGTTCCCTGCCCTTTTCCCATGGCCCAGATGTTAGCTGGCAGCCAAACTGGCACTGTGCTCAGAGTATTTAGGGAGCTAAGTACAACGACCAGCTGTGCTGTGGGCCGGCACAGTAGGCTGGGAAAAGACCAGGAGCAGAGGGATATTTTTACCCCACTTTTTCAACTGCTGCAGTGTTTCTCATGCAGCACGTGAATGATCTCCCACCCCTTGAGTGGCAGGAAACAAAAGGCATGAGGGACTTGGCATCTTGCAAAGAGCAATGCTGAGTGTGACCAAAGAGCCAGTGACAGCTGTCCTGCTCCAACCATTGGGCAAATCTGACAAGTCAGGGTGCTTCAAACTGCAGTTTGCACACTTCCTTGGCCTCAGCTCTTTGGCCATGCATGAAGCAAGTCCAAAACACAAGTAACCTGTGGGGTTAATGCAGCTCAGCTCATTGGCAGGTCTGGTCTAGCTCAGGTGTTTGGCCTGCCCATTGACAAGATCCTGCATCAAACTGCTGCACCACCTGGGAGATGACTTTTAATTTTTTCTGGTTTTTTTTAAAGAAAGATAAAAACAACAGTTTAAGCTGTAGCACATTAACCCCTTTAGATTATTTGCCTTTCTTCAAATAGGCAGCTGTTATTGGGAGTGCCATGGCCAGCTCAGACCAGCTGCTCTCCTGCAGAAGGGCCATGGGGCTGAGCACATGGAGAAAGGACAAAGCTACCTCCAACAGACACCTGTTTCATTGGTGTTGCCCACTGTTGATTCAGTAGCTGTGCAGGGACTGGATGGATCAATACTGGGCAAAAGCTAGAGCATCTGATGGTGGGGAGCAGAGATGGACTCCAAGAAACATTAAAAGCTTGTTTTAGTTTCCTCTTCAGGGGGAGCTTCCTGCTTCACTACAAATAATTGCTCGTACACCTGAAATATCTGCAGTCCTGCCTTCTTGCCCACATGTACATCACACACACGCTGCATTCCTCCTGCCCTCCCACATTAGAAAGTGTGAATGTGCCTGGTGGGATGCCAGCACGCCCAGCAGGCAGTGTATTGCAGTACCTGAACAGGGATGAGATGCTCCAGTGCATGTTCAGCTGAAGGAACAGATATGAGTGGGGAAAGCATGCATCAGGCATGTTCTTCTCCTCCAATAATTGCATCCCAGAGACCTGCCTGTCACAGACATCCCAACACTTTAACACCAAATTAGCGGCTACAGAAAAAAATCTTGTGATTTAAAGAAAATTGTTTTGGATAAGCATGTCTTTCATCAGGATGATCAGTTGGGTCAAGCATTTGCAACGTGCATCCCTGAGCTGGCAAATGTCCTTGTCCTTAGCTCCATACTTAGCCGGGATTTCTCTTTCTTTGTGATGGAGACAGCAGCCTCATAGCGTGGTCCAGCGGCGCCTCTTGGAAGGCAACCTGAACAAGCTGCGGGGCGAGGCCAGGGGTCAGTCTGCACGGGTTCAATCTCCGCTGGCAAAAGACCAGGATGAAAAGATGGAAAAGGGAGAGGACAGGAGAAAAGAGACTTCAGCCCTGCTAATACGGTGCCAGGTAAGGCAATGACACGGTGCTGCTGATTTCACAGTGATGGCAAGTGCTCAGAGTTCCAGCTGTGCCCCTCCCAAGGGCCATGCTGAGTTATAAATTGCAAAGCCAGCTTTCCAGCCAAAGAGAAGAGATTTCATGCATGGCCTCTCTTAGAGTTAGGGTGCAGGTTTTCCAAAAGCCAGAGGAAAGCCTTTCTGCTACATGCTTTCTAGTTGCCCATATTTGAAGATAAATTACCTTAATCACATCTCCTTCCTTTGAAGGCCAGCTTTCCCACGATATGAGGTATTTTATAATTGCCTATAGAAGCAAGGAATGTCTCCTTATCACTTGAAGACAGGTGCCTCTAGTTGATTTACACTTAACTAGCTCCAGTCTAGTCTGATTCTCTCAGGTGTCACAGGACCTCCTCAGAAAGTGTGCTCCAAATTAGCACAGCTGTGTCTCTTGATGGAAGCAGTATTTTTAGCTCCCTTTTCTTCTTCTACCCTCCTATACAGCAGAGCACACTACTCGCTAGCCCCTGCAGTTAGAGAAAGCACATCCAAAAGCGGTGGCCCATGAAAGATGGTCAGAGCTTCACAGTAATATGCAGATATGAGACTCACCAAGATACAGACCTGTTGTACAAAACCCATTTTAAAGCTGGTTTTAGTTCAGTTACCTGTCCTAAAGAACATCTCCCATATCAGAGTGTAAAGGCTACACTTCCAAGAAAAACATATATACCTTTGAAAATTCATTTGGCACAATAAATTATCATATGAATACAGCCTGGTAGCAAGCTTCTGAAAGGCTTAGATCAGCTTTCTGAGTACCAAGCAAAGCCACTCTCAGGTTTGTTTTGCAGCCTTTACTGCTGCAGTTAGCCATTGCTTACCCTGTGTTTTAGACTTTAATATAGCTGGGTTAACATAACCACACTTGGGGACAGACTGGTAGGATGAATGGCTCTCAGTGTAATTTCTCCAATTACTTGGAGCCTGGTTTTGAGCAAATAAAGGTGTTTCTTTTTCTTTAATGACCTCTCCTTATTGTTCTGCAAGAGGAAATTCAGTGATAAAGGGTGGGGGTTTTGCCAGGCATGCACACTGAACAAGGACAGGCATGTACAGGTATTGTATCCAAGGGGCAGTAGCTAAGTCAGCGTTACAGTCCACTGGTCATTCCCTTTTGTGTTTCCAGTGGACTGAACCCCAGCTGTCACCCACGTTTTATTTTCCCTCACAGAGGAAGGTTAATGAGCATTGCAAGCAAGGAAATAGGTCTAATGCTGCACGTAACATTCCCTGAATTCTGCACAGGCATTTCTCTCTTTTTCTGCTCTTCTTAGGAGCCAGTCACTGTTTGTTACATTTGATCTTCTTACATTGAAGGAAGGGAAGCTCTCCTCTCCTTCTTTTTGTCTTGCTGCTTTTGATGTTTGCATTTGTGAACTTCAAAAAGCCTCTCCTGTCAGTAACAGATCTGTGGCAGCAAACAAGACTCAGGCTGCCAGTTCATTGGAACCGGAGAGGTGAGCTGGTACCTTTTGGAGATCTGCTTGATTATGGTGCAGTTTTGATTAGAAAAGGAGCACAGCCCCAGAGAAGTCTTTTTTCCCCTGACTCCTGAGAAAAGCTAATCTACCATTTACACACAGACAAGTATGCTGAAAATCTCAAAGTGGTAACAAATGCATCACCTGACTTGTAACTGAACTTGACTAAAGAATAAAGCCAAATATATGTAGACTTCAGTGATACAGGGAGATTCAGGCAGTAAGTGTTTTCACTCTAACAGGTTTTGGTTGCCCTATGCCTAAGGCCTTTTTAAATCTCAGAGATCACAGACAGATCTAGTCTGTAATAGTTGTACTGCAGTCACTCACTCATTAATTTGCTTAGGTGGGCTGCCCAGATGGTACTTCAGCAGAATTGCCCCTTTTTGTGACAGTTTTTGAAAAGCACTTTGGAAAGCTAGTTATGACTGGCATCTGCAACATAAAATCAAGCTGTTATTTTTTGTGTGGGGCTTGTGTCTTGTTGACTTAGAAATAGATATTGAAAGATTTCACTACTATCAAAGGCCACTTTTCTTCTATGCCAAAGCAACCTGGAATTGATCAGCCTTTTGTTTGCTAAAGCAGCTTCTTGACTTCAGAACTGACATCATTTCAGAAAACACAGCTCTTTATAAATGGTGATCCTTACTGATTCCCCTTCCCCTCCTTCTTGGAAATCCCCATAATTGACATTTAGATAAAAGAATAATGCTGACTGGTAGTAACAGACTGAAAATTCTGGACCAGAGATGAGAGTGGGTAAAGTGATGAAAAGTCTTTCTAGTCCAAGAAGCCTTGCAGTGCTTATGAGCTGCCTGCACTGTATTTGTGGTATGCTGGACCAAGGACTTTCCTCAGGCTCCTGGTGAATTCTCTAGGGAAATGGTTAGTGGCATAGGGCTGTTTACACTGAATGAGATTAAATGTTGTTTTCTACAGAATAATCACTGTCCTGTTATATCCTATCAAGTCTCTAACTTGCAGATTTCCCAGCCTGCTCTGAAACAAAATTCAATAATCTGCCTAGTGATACAGCTTAGGCTTATTATGACAGCAGCTCATGCATCTCGAGTCTGCCTGCTCCCAAGTGATTCCTTTGCCATTGCTAGCCACGCTCCAGGTCGTGTTTCTGAGTAGAGAGGATGTGGAGGCAGATGTTTGGCATGCACCTGCACTCTGTGCTTTATCTTGCCTCTCTGCTTAGTCTGGCCACAGCCCTTTCAGGCAGGGCTGATGTGTCAGGGAGGACCAGGCAGCACAGACACTGCAGAGCTCCAAAATCGGGGGGGGGGGGTTTGGCATAGAATCCCAACATGGTTTAGGCTGAAAGGGACCCTGTTGGTATTGTGTCTGCAGCATTCCAGTATTTCCCACGGGAGTTGTTTTCTTCTCTGTCTTTATAACTACTCACAGATAGCACATTTTTGAAAATGAAATCTTGGAAATATTGGATGTAGCTCTCTGTGATGATTAATAATCATAAACAGACTTAGTTAAGAAATCATAAAATTAAGACATTTTTCTTGACCCTGCTGGTGCTGCACTGAGTCCCTCATTGCTGCGCTGATCTGCTTAAGGTGTTCAAGCATTTAAACTTGTCAGGAATGAGTATAAGAGCAGAGAAGCAGTGGCAGGTCTGTTGCTGCTTCTGAGTGGTTCATGTCACAAAGTGCCATAGTGGATGGAAGAGAAGAAAGCACAGGAATACCACAAATGATCGTAGGAAGACAATAAGTCTCCCAAAAAGAAAATTTTGTGGGTGGGGTTTTTTGGTGGGGTTTTTTTTGGATGGTGGTGTGTAGATACAAAAATGCTGCTAGCAAGGATTTTCTTGCTATTTTCTAAGTCCGTGAGAGACTTTTCTCTCTCACAGAAGAGGTAGCAGAGAATGTAAACGACCAAGCCACCTGCAACCTTGAAAAATCTTGTTTATGGTATAGTAGAAAAATATTTTGACAATGGACGTTTTAGGATTTTAGCCAATCAACCCCCAAGGGGTGGCTGGTCCTTTATCCAATTAGACTATGAAGAAAAAAGTCTATAAAAGAGTTTGTAAAATAATTAAATAAATCAATTTTGCTGCACAATTCCTGCCTGCTGGATCTTCTCTCCTCCTCCTCCCCATGGCTGCGGGACACGGTGATATACCCTAGGACGCAGGCCTGCGGTAATAGTGGTGTGAGACAGAGCCTTGAAGAATTAGGCCATCAGGAATAGGTATGATTAGGCACCCTAGGTAGAGGAAAGATGTATTTTGTATATGACAGCTACTCCATATTTTTGCAGTTCCTTTACTAAGTCCTGTTCCTCCTTTTTTTTTTTTTTTTTTCCCTGAGCCTAATTCTTATCGATGTCCTTGACAGCCCTATGTTTTCAGACCCCCAAAATGAACGTAACCTGCTGTTACTTCATCACCTCTGGCCTGCCATTAAGGACCTCTCTGCAGAGGGGACAGAAAACAGATGGCAACCACATCTCCTTTTCCCTTTTATGTTCAAAGGGGTAAAGAAATGAAGTGAGCAAGGCACTGGGAACTATTCCAGTAAAATCATGCACAGGTGACTTGGGCACAGGGCACAGTCTCCCTCTTTGCTAAATGACACCAGCTGTGACTATTGTAGTATCATGTCTTGTATCCTTAGAGAGCTATATAGAAACATGATGTAAGCCCTACACAAAATAGTCATATCTTGATTAGGTTGTGTCTTGGATTCAGGAGTCACATGGATTTGTCAGTTATCTCGGGAACTGCCTTAAATTCAAGCTCATCTCAGGTGTGTTTGTTCTGGGTGCTCCTGTTTCTCCCTCAGACTTCTCCCTCTGGCAGCTTTTCTACTGAGAACAAATGTGTAGCCCTGGGACATTGTTCCCTGCAACACCAGAAGAAATGGAGAGATGAAACCCAGAAAAACTGTAGCACATGCTTGTATTCCTTTACAAGCTTTTGTCATATCACTTATTGCTCTGCTAACAAAGTCCATGTGGGTTTTACGAACAAATTGTCTAATCATCTCTTGACTGGAATACTATAAAGTCACTAAAAACAAGTAAGTGTCTGGGCAATCAAATACACATGAAAGAAGACAAATTCAAAAAGAAGTGTTTGAGAGAGGCTTGCAGAGCACTGGGGAAACCACCATTGTCTGGGATGAACCTCCTGCCTTCTGACTACTGCCTAAAACACCACATCTTTGGCTATGTTGCTCAGAAAGACCAAGTCACACTGTTGGAGGAGTGAATAAGCTGATTGTGAGCTTACAGTAATTTTCTGTTGTTGTTTTTTCTAGTGCCAAGGTCAGGTATTGAAAGCGACTGTTAACACTGGGTGTCTACCAAACCTCATCTCCAAGAGGTGTTTAAACCAGCTGGGGTAAGTCTTTGCACAGTATAAAAGAAGGGATGGCTAAAAGAAAACCTATGGCAAGAACCCAGGCTCTCTGGATTGCCAGCCCCAGTGATAATTACTGGCAGTTTTGCATGTGCACATGGCTGTTCAGGAGAAGAGGCAGAGGGTGGGCTGCAGGGCAAGGCATTAGAGCACTGGCAAAGCTGTGTGCAGACCCCAGACTCTGAGGCAGAGCTGTGTCATTCTGTCTGTGTGTACTGCAAGGGAAAGCTGTCCAGCTGGTGGCTGGTGGTGAGGTTTTGCTTGCTGAATCTGCCTCCAGACATACTGCATGGAAGGGGTTCCCCCTCTTGTGGGCCTGTTCCCAACGAGACTATGAGGAACTGCCATCAGTGAGAAGTCCTGGTTTTCCTCCTCTTCCTCCACTTGAGGCAATAACACCTCTTGTGTCCCACAGGCTGGAAGAAGTGTCTGCCATGGACTGTGGAGACCTCTCTCTTCCCATCCCCAGCGTTGTTGGCCGAGTAGAACATATGGAATTGCAATTTGGCCAGGAGACAGTGCTGTGTTCAGCACTGGTTGTAGGTGAGAGAGCCAGCCCCTCCTCTCCCTTGTTTCTCCTGTGTCCCTCTTGCCCTGCCAAGGGCATTTAAAGGACCTTTGGAAAAAGCAGAACATGGTGGAAGGTTGGTGATGTGGCCACCTCCGCTGCAGGCCAACATCACCATACACAGTGAATGCCCTCAATGTAACCAAAGGCAAAGGGCATAGGAAGAGTACAGAGAAGACAGAAGACATTGAAAGTGGAGAGAAATTAGATGGTTTTTCCTTCTTAACAAAGGATGTGAAAAATCCTCATTTCAATTCTAAAATGGACCTTTCATAAATTCTGCAGATGACTTGATTAATCCCCTGGTGCCTTATGTTCTCCTATGAAATGGGCACTTGTATCTCTGGCTGGCTGGAAGTCATCTGAGAAAGTACCAGAGGGTACAGCTTATTTCCTAGAGTGTTTCTCTGTGTGCTCCTCTGCCTCTGCTGCAGGGAGCACCCTGAAAGAACCAGGTAGCCCCAGAGTGCTGAGTCTCCTTCAGTGTCCTGAAGCAGGACCCTTTGAAGGAAGGAGCCATAGGAGACAAGTCCACAGACACTGAGGCAGGCTCAGAAAACAGCAGAAAGGCTGCATGTTCTGCATTTACATCAAGCTGTGCATATGCTGAAAACAACCTGGTTGTCTTTCCCCCCCGCCTGTTCTTTCTCCCTATTAGTCTTCCAGCTTTACCTTCTTTGCTTTAATCTGTTTCCCCATCTTCAATGAGTCCTGTTCATCTTCCAAGGCCTCCCTTGTTCCCTCTCTTCATGTACATTCTTCCCACATTCTAAGTCATCTAGAAAGAGCTTCCTCCTCTTACACACTCTGGCTTGCTCTTCTTTCCTGGTTTCCACTCTGCTTGTTCTTGCCCTTCATGGGGAATCTGTGCTAGTACCGGCACAGGTGAGTTTACCACATAGCTACTACCCATTTTGTTGGGATGTGGAAATGGCTGCCTGGAAGGAGCAGAATTGCTACACCTGTGTCTTACATCTCCCTGTGCACACAGTGCTCTCACTTATGTGATTATGAATAAATTATAAATTACAGCCACTGGTTACAGGGCAAGCAGGCCTCCAGGAGACATGGGAAGTGTTAGTGACATTACAAGCTGCTGCTGATTCCTGAAGACTCCAGAACCTGGGAATTCCTCCTTAGCTGCCATGGAAGTCCAGATTGGTGACTCTAAGACCTCTCACAAGCATGCCCTCTCCTCTTCAGTTGCTGGCTTACAAACCTAAGGCCCTGGTGACCCCAGCCAGAGCTGGTACCCAGAGCTCTTGCAAGCTGAGCTCTCCAGTACTGTCACCAAAACCCACAAGTTCTGTGACCTATACTCCCCTCCAGTTACTGGAACTCAGGCCTTGCAGCACACATCACAATCCCTCCAGTTGCTGGCACCCAAGTGTAAAAGCCCTACAGCCCGTGCTCCCTTCCCCCGTTACTGGCACCCAGATTTCTCTTGCACACTGGTGTTGTCACCCATGAGCTATGTCCCCTTCTCCAGTTGCTGGCACACACCTGTGAGCCCTGGGCCTATAGTCCCTTCAGTTCCAGGCACCTCTCTTGCCAGTCCCTCAAGTTGCTGACATCTGGAGCTATTTGCCCTTTAACCCCATGCATCTTCCATGTTTGCTGACACTGAAGACTTGCAGCAGTTACAAGCAGGATAGACAAGTTACACGGGGAAAAAAAAAACTTAATAAAATTATTCAGTAAGATTGGATAGATTGCAGCCATTAGGTGCAGGCTTTGGTCAGACAAGTGAACTGACCAACAGCCTGCTTGCATGTGACTGGCCCCCTTATCCCCTCTCCTCTCCATTTTTCCATGCTTGTTCTCTCCTGATTCACCCCGATGCTTGCCTTCTCCTGCCTTTGGCCCTTCCCTTACACAGCCCAAAGTTTTATGGGATCTCACAAGCCCCTTCTGATATCTCATATTAAGTTTTAAACAGTCACATAAACCCTCTCAAATTTCCCTCACAGTAGTCATGATAATCATGGTTTCCTTCTCTTATCAGCTGCAAAGTTCATTTTGACCATCTTCAGGACTGTGCCTAAATAGCTCCTTTAAAGGCTCATCAGTGAGTGGCAGAAGAGTGCTGATTTATTATTGTCACTGTTACCATCTGCTTGTTAATGTTCGTGTGTTTAACTCATCCTTTTCCTTGTTATTTGTTATCTGCTTTGTACTGAAGAGACCATAACCATAAAAATTTATGAATCAGATGTTCTTGTATTTCATATCCTTTTACAGGAGAAACACACTTTCTTTAATGAGGCAGTATTACATAATCTAAAGCCTGATCAGTCTCTTCTCTCTTCTCAGATGATGAAATGCTGGAGTTTTGCATTGGCCTCCAGACTCTGTGGTCTCTCAAGGTAAGGAACAGCTCCTTGCTTATTGCAAGGCTCCTCTCAGGAAGCTCTCCAAGATCTGGTTGTTGTATGCATCAGAAATACTTAATGTCCACGTCTCTCAGGGCAATTCCGCCTGACTGGATGCTGTATGCTCTGAGACACTGATTCCTTTCCAGTCCTTCTTAAAGGTTTTAAGAAAGAAAACACTCAATAGGATATTATCACATCTCCCATTCCCTGTATTCCTGACCATGGAAGTTGCAAATGGCAAGAGGAAACTGGAGACAAGAAAAGGCACGAGTTAGACCCATGTTGCCCCTTGAAGGCAGATGTGAACAAGCTCTGCCCTTGCTTTGAGACAAATGAAGCCATGTGATCACATTCAGTGTCCAACACTCACTGGCCAAGAGTGTAAAGAGTCCTTTCCTTTTGTCAGCTTGGCTCAGGGTCAGTGCTCTGCTGAGCCTGCCTCCTGGGTGGCTCAGGCTACGGCTGCAGCAAGCTGGCTCCTGCCTGTCACACATTTGTGGCCACATGCCAGACTCACAAAACAGGAAAAGCAATGGGTTGAATGGCTGAGTGATGTGAGGGCATCAGCTTAGAGGGGGTCATAGGAAGAAGAGAGACGAATAGCCCTGTGACAGGTTTGGAGATGAATCCCATTGAAAGGAACTGGAGCAAGGAGGCAGCACGTGGGACAGGGGAGGAAAACTGTGTCTACAAACCCAAGGAGGTGTTACAGATTCTCCCCAGTCATAGACATCATGAGATTTGGTATCTGAAATGTCCAGCAAATAACTGTCTCTCTCCTTCTTTAGTGTTGCATCGACTTGGAGGAAGGAGTCCTGAGATTTAGAGCACTGAGTCAGGAGCTGCCTTTTTTACACGCCTCTGAAGAGCCTGGTCAGTGACTGGCTGCATTCCCCATGTCTGAAGACTTGCTGCCATGAGACAGAGATGAGGGTGAGGCTCCCATGCCCCTAACCTTGCTGAGTTCTAGGCTGAGGCATTCAATGGGGAGTGAGAAAAAGGGGAGCGGGTGCTGGAAGCTGTTGTCACTGGGAGTGCCTCAACTTGAGATACCCCTCCTTTCAGTGGACCCTCTTGCTTGTCCTGATGTGCCAAATGGGCATTTTGTTCTTGTTCTGCTATTTGGCCCTAGTCACTCCAACTTCTGGTTCTGTAATAAATTTATGCTACCCCTTTAATGACTTTACAATACACTCTGTTCACCAGAGAGTCTCTGTGAAGGATCTCCAGTCGTTCTGTTGACAGGAGAACCGCGTTTTCTCCGAAGACCTCCAAAGATTGCTCTGAATGTTTCCCTTCTTGTTGCCTCAATGCCAGCATACACCACTCCTGTTTCTTGGTTGGAAGGGCTCTGTTCCCCTCGCCTGCACTCTGGGAATCTGGATTTTGCTGCTTTTCTCTCGCTCAGAGCAGAACAGAAGTATTTTTTTGGAAAACTTTGCAGCAAGAACAGTTTGAGTTCTCAGTTCTAAGAAACCTTTGCAGAAATATTGAGTGTAGATGCCTAAAGCACTGACAGGGGCTTGGGCTTTGCCACTGCATTCCTGGGCACCAAGCTGTATTATATGAATGACAATGCTTACCATCTCTTGGTGTTATACCCTGTAACCAGACTTGCACACCCTGTTCTTCTGGCCAGGCCACTCCTCTCTGCACTCCAGCTGCTAGAGCTGCATCCCTGTTCCCTCAGCTGCATCCCTGTTCCCTCTTCTGCTTCATCAGAGATCCTGCCACTAAGTTTAAACATTGCAATGAACTACAGCACCAAGTCTTCTGCTCTGTCAGCTTTCTTTTAACTTGATATCCAGTGATTAAACATAGACACATCATCAGCCTCGAGTCCTGGCATCACACAGCCCATCAACTTTGCTTCTCTTGCACAAAATGAGAACTTGTAGTATCAGCTCAGGTTAGAGAACTGTGAACTCATCTGGAATGTTAAAGGTGTTTAAGTCATGTAACAATTGGGTTTATTTAATTTCTTTTTTATTTTTTTAATTTCCATCCTAAAGCTTAGCTGTATTAAAAATACCGTCTATTCTTAACTAGCTCTAGGAAAGATGCACTAGATCAGGGCTTGTTCCATGCCTCATGGCTACTGATTCACTGTCCAAACTCTGCACAATGTACCTTTATCCACCCTCAAAATGTCATGACAACCCCATTTTGCCTATTTTCCTGGATTAAACACCACTGAATCTCTTCCTTTTGTATCAAATTGCTCATTGTCTCTGTTGTGCTTCTCAAAAAATGTTTGTACACATTTTTGCCCTTTTTTTTTGTTAGTTCTTTTCTCTACAGCTGTACACTGTAGTTTAACATGTGCTAAGGACAGCAGAGTACAGCCTGGCTGATACGATTTGGGATTCACTCACCAGTGATAGTTGGTGTGACTGGCCTCTTCTGCTTCATCAGAGATCCTGCCACTAAGTTTAAACATTGCAATGAACTACAGCACCAAGTCTTCTGCTCTGTCAGCTTTCTTTTAACTTGATATCCAGTGATTAAACATAGACACATCATCAGCCTCGAGTCCTGGCATCACACAGCCCATCAACTTTGCTTCTCTTGCACAAAATGAGAACTTGTAGTATCAGCTCAGGTTAGAGAACTGTGAACTCATCTGGAATGTTAAAGGTGTTTAAGTCATGTAACAATTGGGTTTATTTAATTTCTTTTTTATTTTTTTAATTTCCATCCTAAAGCTTAGCTGTATTAAAAATACCGTCTATTCTTAACTAGCTCTAGGAAAGATGCACTAGATCAGGGCTTGTTCCATGCCTCATGGCTACTGATTCACTGTCCAAACTCTGCACAATGTACCTTTATCCACCCTCAAAATGTCATGACAACCCCATTTTGCCTATTTTCCTGGATTAAACACCACTGAATCTCTTCCTTTTGTATCAAATTGCTCATTGTCTCTGTTGTGCTTCTCAAAAAATGTTTGTACACATTTTTGCCCTTTTTTTTTGTTAGTTCTTTTCTCTACAGCTGTACACTGTAGTTTAACATGTGCTAAGGACAGCAGAGTACAGCCTGGCTGATACGATTTGGGATTCACTCACCAGTGATAGTTGGTGTGACTGGCATCTGCTCCTCCTACAAGGAGCATCAGACTTTTACTGTTAGTCATCATATCTTGCAGCTTCTGATCTGTTCCTTGACTTCTTTACCACTGTTCTACTTGTGCATCTGACTACTTCTGGCTGCACAAACTGCTTTCCATGAATCTCTCGAGTGACACCAACGGCTCTCTCATTTAGTCAGGAAACACGCCTACTCGATGAGCCTGTCTTCCAAAGCACCAGTAATTCCCCCTGGGTTTGTATCACTTGCATGACTGACTGGCTTCTCAAACCCACGGGTCCGGACAGTTCACACTTGTACTAAACCATCCTGTGTTCTAGCTGCAGTCTGTGTGGTACCTGGGCCAATTCTGCAGACAAGATCTTGTTTGTGATAGATGAAACACCTGTTTCTCGGTGCACCAACTCACCCAGTTTCCAACTCTCACTGCCCTCTAAAAACAGCATGTGGAACAAGGGCAAATAATCTATACATAAAGACACCATGTCCGTTATAAACCTTATTAATCATTAACTTTTATGATCTATTAAAAAAACCTCTCTAAACCATAACCCAAAAGATGACTTTAACCCTAACCCAAACAATAAACCCTAGAAATTAACCTAAATCTAACCTGTACGGCACTAAATCCTAACTCTAAACTTAACTCCTAAAAAAAACTCTAAAATTTAATGCTAATCCTAACCCCTAAATCAAACCAACACCCTCTAACTATAAAACTTAACACTAAATATAAGCCCCTAAATTTAACCCTGTAACCCCAACACTATCTGATTCTAGACCCAAAACATAAAGACACTAACTATAAACCCTAATCCCAAAACCTAACCATAATCCCCAACTCTAAACTCTAACCATTAACCTAACCCCAGCCCCTAAACCTAAACTCCAAGGCCTAAACCTAACCCCTAACTCTAAACCCCAAACCATACAACAAAACCTAACCCCTAACCCTACACCTAACCTCAACCACCTAACCCTATCTGTGGCTTTTGTTGTTCCCACAAGGGGCCCTGCTGCCCTCCAGAGTGCCCTAGGGCTTTTGCTGAGTTTTGCCTAGCCCTGCAAGGAGCTCTGCTGCCTTCCAGTGTGTCCCAGGGCTTTTGCCAGGCTTTGTGAGACCCATATGGGGCCCTGCTTCCCTGTGGAGCACTACAGGGCTTTTGCTGGGCTTTGCTGGTGCCCATAAGTGCATGGGAAGGAGAGGGCCACCAACAGCTCTAAGTCCTGGCCACTTGTGAGAGCGGTGCCTGGTGTCAGTTTTGCAGCTGGGCTGTGGCTAGGGCAAGGGTGTAGGTGAGTAGGAGCCTTCAGACTGAAACCAACAGGAATCCTTCCAATGATTTAAAAAGAATGTTGGATGGGATCCTACAGAAAACTGCCATGACTTCGAGTTGACAATTCTGTTTTGACTGCTGCCTGTCACTTGCAGCCCTGCAGACACCTGCACACTAGCTGCTGCTGGAATTCACCAGGTGCTGTCCTACCTGTCTGTCTTGGAATAACTGCTTTTGCTCACATTCAGAACATCCTCCAATCCTTCTGAAGCCTTTCTGTTGTTCACATGCCTCATATCCTAAATCACTAACAGTTCAGGCTCCTCTGTGAATTAATGTGCTACAATAGGTGAAAATCTCCAGTCCTATCTATTCCCCTCTTCTCTGCTTAACAACTCCTTCTTTGCATCCTCCTTTCCTTCTGCTCACACTGGTAAGTGACAAATTTCCTTCAAAAAGGAATTCTTCCCTTTTTAGATAATCCTTTTAACACTTGCCTGTACCCTGGTTGCTAATAACTTGGACGTTGTGCCACAATCTTGTCAGCCTTTCCTCTTTGCTGCAAACAACTGCATGTATAAATTCTCAGTCACAAAGAGGATGTTTCCAAGAAAGCATTGAATTAGTGTGAGTTCTTTTCTCAGCTCTGAAATCAGCTCCAGGGCAGAAGACATGCTCTTCACCTTCCTCCTGTCCATGTCAGTTGAACACACAGATCCACGCAGTAGAAGTCTCTTTCAACAGTTATCTTGGAATCTCCCCATCAAGCTTTGCTGCAGGTAGAGCTTCCAGAAAAAAACCCCATTTATATGACTAAATGAGAACTGCAGGTCATGATGCCACAGCAGACACCTCACTTTAACCCATTCACTAAATCACAGTCCAATCCTACAGGGTCAGTACCTGCTTTCCTCATCAACACAGCTCCTGATGAGTTCTCATCTCCCCAGGTTACTTGGCATAAAGTGACTGCACTTAACACACGTATTCTGAATTTTAGCCCAAAGACATTTTTCTTTCCCCAAAGCACTTTTGTGTCATTACATCTGAATCACAGCCTCCATTGTGAAAGAAAGAAGTCTTGGCTTTAAAACAGGTGAATGTAAAATAGGACTTAACAACATCTCAAAGAAGCCAACTCAACTCCCATCTACAAACATAGTAATTTTTAAGTCTTCCAACACTGGGGAGCACAGTAAAGAATTTTTGAGTGGCCTGGCAAGGCTGAAGACTGTCTTAATTGTAGCTTCTCTTGGAAAAGCCTGTTATACAGACAGACTTCCCTACTCCCAATTCCAGTCATCTCTATTGCTTTTGGGGGATAAAGGGAACAAAGGAATAATCTAAAAGTCTTTTTCACTGAAGATCAAAAAATGCTAACACTTTCATACAGAAAGTAGAAGTTCAGTACAGACTGCCAGCTCAGAGCAGGACACAGGCACATCCTGCATGTGTCCAACACTGGCTTCCTCATGATGAGGCCTGTCCTTTCAATATAAACAATGGCATGTTATTATTTTAGGGATAATCTCTTTGAACCACCTCGGTGGTCAGTTCCTATCAGGGCTGCTTTCTAATACAGCGGGCACAGCAGTTGTGGAAAAGCCTGCAGGGAAACATCTGCCACAGCAAACCTCCGGAATAGAGTGCAATACACCCAGGGGTAGGGAGAGGACTTTTGTCCTTCCTGAGAACATGCACTCTGCCAAAGCCATAATCAGGACCACTTCCAGGAGCTTGGGGTCACTTGGTTTTGAACAGAATGGGAGCTACAGCCATCCATATTCCCAGAGGTGTGCTCCTTCTTTCACTACCAGCAGGTGAGCTATGGAATTGAAGACCACCGAGCCGCATGCATATGTTTGCATTCAATCCTCCTTTCAAGAGATTCCACTGGCACATGCCAGGATACACCTGAAGAGTTATAGAAATAACTAAAGTATAGCAGAAAGATCACAAAAATGAGGGCAGGGATGGACAGCGGGTTTATTGTCTCAGGAAAATAAGGCAACCCTCTCCCTTAATTTTTTTGCTATTAAATTGAGCATCAGAACCAAAGCCATGAATCATTTATCTGCAAATACCCCCAGTGCCTGAGAATACTGTCAGACTCCTCATGTGCTGTGTGCTGGCACTGGGACATACAAAGGTGTCCTGCAAATCCTGCCCTGCTGAAAAGTTTCACAGCACCAGCAGGTTATGCCAATATGCCAGAGTAGGATACAGCAAACGACGTTTTCTGCTGTGTGGGAAGGAACCACTTCTAATTCCAACTCTGTGGCTTGTGTCTGCTGGCAAGGACAAACACACTATTAGTTACAAAGAAAGTAAAATGTAACTCCATCAGTCCAGAGACAGGAGCCTTAAGTGGCTCCTTTCCTGAGAGGATGGACACTCACAGAAAAATTGTTGCCAGTGAAAGTAGCCTGAAGCACTGACTTGAGGAAGTATTTGGCACTAAGGAGTTCAAGGCAGGAAAAAGTAAGGAAAGCCATCTTTTGGCCAAGGAATGGTACAGATGTTCAATGAATTCTTCTGTAGACACTTTTCATTCCCTCTTGTGCGCAAGGGGCACAGGAGCAAAATGCATCTGCAAGTTACGATGTGCTGCACGCAATATAAAACTGTCAGGGGAAGCCCTCAAATGCTAGTATTTTTCCTCTCCAATGGTTTTTAAGAGCTGAAGTTTTGGGGAACAGATGTTTTTGTAGTGTCTGTATTTTCTCACCTCTGCTTTTCATAGTGTGCATTGCCTGGGCTTGCACAGCACACAACAATGTTATCCTCAGCAAAAGAGGGTTAGGGTGCACAAAGGGCCCTGCCCAACATTTGCCATGCTTTTGCCCTACTTTCTTTTAAAGATGGTTCTTAGAAAAACATCATCTCTCCCTCAGTAACCCTTTCCCATCCTTTCTCAACAATTAATAGCCCAACAGTGGATCAGTTTGACCTTCCTTTCTTGGAAATCATTTGACCTGTACAGCAAAGTTTGTTTTGCAAAAAACAGTTCCAGCCATATGCACCCATTTGTACACCCCTTGTGCTTGTGTTGCTAATAAAGGTTTATATTTGGTGTTGCTAATAAAGGTTTATATTTGGCATGGACAGACAGCACTGAGTTGTTCTGTTAAACAAGTATAGGCCATCCTGTTTCCCTGCTAGGCCCTATCTGCCAGAAGCAATGGTGATGATTCCTGTTGGGATGGGTGGCTGCACATCTCAGTATCACAAGAGCTGACAATTTGTTGAGGTTACAGTCTAGGTCTGACAAGCTTCAGGACAACTCCTTGCTTTAGCCCACAAATAGATGGTCCCTGTGGTATTGGCCCTCCACAGCTCACAGACTCAAGCCTTGCTGCTCTTAACACCACTGTTAATAAGCTCTATTATGACTTGAAAGCTCCTGCCTGAAGGGTCCAGTTTTACATAAGCACTTAAGTATGACAGGGGAACATTTAAAAATGCTTCTCAGCAAGGCCATTAAACTGGAGAGAAACTTCCACTGCAGTTAAGAGTCAGAAGATACAGCAGCCTGAGAAGCAGGCTAGCAGGTACAGAGCAGGTCACACCATTTCACTGCTCCACGCTTCAACTTTCACTGCTACCAAACACAGAGGACAGCACTGTCCTGTGAAAAGCCTATATAAATCTACAGAGGGAAACTGCAAGTAACAGCTAAGGTTAACTATGCAAAGATCCTGCCCTTCTACCACACAGGGCTGCTTCAACAGCAGTCACTTTGACCCAAGGGCAAGACACTCCTTTTCTCTATACAAA
Source organism: Corvus brachyrhynchos (assembly GCF_000691975.1). Classification (NCBI taxonomy): domain Eukaryota; kingdom Metazoa; phylum Chordata; class Aves; order Passeriformes; family Corvidae; genus Corvus; species Corvus brachyrhynchos. Next base: position 535,835 of record NW_008238359.1, read on the forward strand.
GCACTTTCTCCCACTTAGGGCTGCCCTTGGGTATTTTGCAGAGTAAAGCACAGCAGGTTTTCAACTGCCTGCAGGATTTTCAAAAGCTGCCACTTGCTCCAGATCACTGAATTGTATCTGCTGTGACTCAGGCTGCTGTACAGGCAAAGGGACAGCTCCATCCATTACACGCGTCCAATAAAACATCACACAAGCAAGAGGGGATAACTGATGCAAGCCAGCAGGTAAGCCTGCTGCCCCTTTCCTAATAAGCTGAGTTAGGTGAGGGACAAGCTAAGAGAGGGAAAAGCACAATAACAACAGCATATGGACAGGTTCATGCTTGGGCTTTTGCAAATGAGCTGCCCTTTTCCAGACTCCTCATGCCAGCCAGTGGAACATCACCTCCAGCCCACCTCTTTCAGTTGTGCAGGACTCAAAGCATGACACTCTCCACAACAAGAGGCAAGAGTGGTATGTCCACTACTTATTGTGGGATGGCCAAGCTCTCATAGCACCACAGATCCACAGTTAAGTCAGGCTGGTCTTACTGACTACTTCACAGCTGCTTTGTTAAGTCACAGCCTTCTTTGGGATCACCCTGCCCAAGAAGATGGAAACAAGCAATGACTCTTGACTAGAGCTGAGTTTGCTGGAGCTGGTACCTCTCTAAAACTTTACTAGTGCAAGTTGTACATGTCTCCAGCTCCTCAGAACAGGATTTGTGAGAAACTGCTTGGCAGAAGAGCAGCAGCAAAGCAAAGACCAACAATGCATGGCTCTAAATACACCTAAGTGGGAGAGAATGCCTGTGCCTGCTCCCTAACTCAATTCCATCTGCAATTCCTGCATTGTGATCCTGCTAAGAACTCCAAAGTATTCACTGGAGCAGTTGTAAGACTAGGTTAAAATGGAGACTTAGCTCAGCTGTTCTCTCCATCTGTGACCTCAGTGCTCCTTCACAGTGACCAGTGGAGCACTTTAGTTAGCCAGGAATACGGAAACTGGCAAAAGAAGGCCTGTGTGCAGGATCCTTGGCCCTTCCTGTTCTCATAGTTCCCTCAGCTAAAGGCAAACCAGCCCACCACATTCAGGCAACCCAAGAACATCCCTTCACAGCCTGTAGACCCTTTCCTGTTGGGAAGTTTTGACAAGACAGGGAAAGAACAGTCATCTTCATCAGATGCCCAATTCCATCTGCAGAAGAGCTTGTGCTTGCATTAAAGATGGCAGCTTCATGTCACTTGTTATAAGGGATCCTGGATGCCACTGCAGTGGGCAGAAGAATCTGTTCCTGCAGGGTCCTGTGAGGGGCTGCTGAGATGGTATTTCTCAGGAAAATAGAGTGTTTTGTGAATCAGGTTTTTGACAGCAGAAACATCGCTTCTGTCTAAGGAAAAGAGAGGAAAAACAGTTGTTAGGCATTCTCATCAAGCAGTATGAAAGCCTCTTCCTTAAGAAATACCTGGAACTCTGGTTCCCAGAACTTCATCTGCCAGCAGCCCCTTCCTCTCTTTCTTTCTGTACATCCTCTGCTCTTTCTGCCCTCACCTATACCCAGCTGCTGCAGGAGATTTCCAAACTCCGGGTCACAATCCAGGATTTTCAACAGGTTGGTGGACTCCATTCTCTCCAGCTGCACATCCCAGTAGATGTAGATCTTCTGGCTGAAGCTGACATAAACAAGGCAGGGACTGTTGCTCCCCTCTTTGCATGCATAGAGGCCTGCAGAAAGCAGAAGTGTGGAGATCTGACTACTTCCAAAAGGATAGAGAAAGCAAGCAACTGACATTTCATGACAAGGTACCAAAGCTGCTAACTGAAAACAGCAAGCACCTGAGCAGAGATATGGGCTTGGTATACAAAGTCCCTTTGAGAAAATCCAAGAAGCTGCCCTGAACTGCATGAAGCTTGGGGATTTGCAAGCTGCTTCTTGCAGGTCTGAGAGAAGGGACTGAGCAGAGCCAAAGCTCGGGCTCATTATCTCCACTTTAGAACAGCTTAGAAGTCTGCATATTAAAAAAGCGGTGGGCAAGACAAGAGACCACTGCAGCACTTCCAAAAAGGACAAGAAAAAAACCCCAAACTACTAAAGACAAACCTTAGCATCACTTCCTCTCACCCTTACTTTTCCCAGATGCCACCAGAGGAAAGACTAGCTGGGCCTTCTGCAGTATGCACACAGGGAAATTATTCCCCACTGCAGGCAGACAAAGGATTCTCGGTCTCCCCGATGGGGGTAGTAGCTTTGAGGGGAAAATGCTGTGAGGGCTGCCTTTGCAGTCAGGCTTCCCACCTGCACAGAAGGCACTGACATTCTCATCTGCTTGGAATCTGGCCACAGTCCGGTTGTGGTCAATGATGTACGTCTGACCGTCCCATGCACAGGCAATCACCTCCTCGTGCCCATTGCCCTGCAGGAACCAGAAGACTGCGTATTACACAGACATCACCTACTCCCAGGGACAGCCAAGAATCTTTCTTGCTTGTTCAGAGACAGAACACTAATGTCTAAGTGTCACTTCTGGACACCTCATCCAGACATTTTGCACTTGGAGCTCATCTCTCTTCTCTGTGGCAATCCTTAGGTACTGTAAGAGCTTGTAGACAATCAGGATATTAGCAGTGAGCAAAACCATTCAGCTCTGCAGTAAGATTGAAGAACAGCTGGGGACAAAAGTTTATGAATGGACAAAAGGATGCTGCGTCTAACAGACAGACAGCTCAACCTCTTGCAGCTGGGCAGACTGACCTGAGTGCAGAATGTACTGCCACAGTCAGAACATTCTGTGTCATCCTGAGATAATCCCAGCCTTTTCCAGCTGAGTCATACTCCCTCTGCCCTTCCTAAATTCATATTCACACACACAAAGCCATGCTGAGTTTTTGTCTTCATCTCTCCTAGCCTTATTCAGATACTCACTGTAACATCCAGCTTTTCCAGAGCAAAGAGCTGGTGATCAACCTGAACAGACCAGAGCAGCTTGTCTGCTCCCTCCATGAGTTTCAGTGTTCCTGAAGAAAGAAAAAAGCAACTATCTTGAAAACAGTAAAAGGGAGCAAGATGTTTGGTAATGCTAGGCCCTACTCCTTCAACACTTAGGGTTGCTGAGAGTTGGCTCCCAATAGCACAGGCCTGGTCTTGGCTGCTAAATCCATACTGGACACTTGACCCCACCTACCACATTCCTATTACTGTGGCAGTACTGGGCAGGGGGCATTGGCCATGAGAAAGTGGAACATTAACAAGCATCTATCCTCAGAGTGCCCTCCATGCCTTCATATAAAATAGGTCAGCAGAAGGAGTCTTTGAATCAAATTCTCTTGCCTGACCCTTGAAGGGTTTCCGAAGCCTAGCTTCCCTTTCTTTTAAAAATCAAAAGCACTGAGCCCCTGGTTCCCTGCTTTGAATTGGTGATAGACCTTGGCTGCCCCACAGGTCTCCCTCCAGGACAGTGGCAGGACTTACCATCCAGAGTACAGAGGGCAAAGAGACCTGAGCCACTATTCTCACTGGAGCCTGTAAGTGCAAAAGAAAATTACTGGAGTTGATGCCATTTTATAAACATCATCCCCGCCCTCTCCTGAAAACAATTAAAAAGATCCAAAGCAAGCTGATCCATGCTGCCTCTTTTCCTTGTCCAGCTGTGTGCAGGACAACACTGACAAATGTCACTAGTTAAAGCTGAAGAGGAGAGTCCCCTGACCACTGGGCTGCTTCAGCCCTTCAGCAAACTCTCTACCTAGCTACCAAAAAAAGAAAAGACATGCAAGGCCAAGTTTTAAAAATATGACACTCAGAAAGAGAGGACTAGAGCTGTATTCGACTAAAGCTGCATTTAATCCTTTCAGTAACAATGTAGGAGAGACACTGGCTCCCTGAGGAAGAGCCCAGGAAACCTGGCAGTCAGGGGCAAGCCAGCAGAGCTGAAAGCAAGCAGGCAGTTTCCCCAGAGTAGGTTAACAATGTGAGCCTACCTCCAGTGCCCACAGACAGCTCCAAGTCACAACCCCCTGCACATTCCCGGGTTACAAATCACCCCGTTTCTGTAGATCAGCCTAAAGCAAAGTCCGCTGGTTGAGTGCTTAACTGCCCCTAGTGACATGCACCCAGACAGGCTCTGATCCAAGAGATCTGCTGTGTCCCTCTTGGAAACTGGTCAGCATGGCACTCTTCAGCTCTTTATTGATGGTCCAACATCAATGGGCTTTTTTACAGCCTGCTCTTCATCCCTTGTTCTGTGTGCCTCCATTTTTCACAGACATCTCTCAATACATGCAAAGCTTCATATGCAGTGAAATAATTGATTTCATGCTCTGTTGACCATGTTGCTCACAGCAGCATCAGAGATGCTGGAAACATGACAAGCTTAGGAACTGGGCAGGAAAGGTCCTCTAAGGAAGGGGAAGAGGCTGGGGTTCAGTGGATTGCTCTTCTCCAAAAACTCTAATTACATTGGACAGGCTGAATCATTCTCCGACAGCACTGCAGGGGGCAATACTTGGGCACAGCAAATGCAAGAGAAAGTGATCGCCACTGGGAGTTTTCTGCCTTCTATTATGCCCACACACCCCAAGGGTGAGTGAAAGGTGCTTACTCTCCATAGGTACCAAAGGAGGAGTCAGCAGGAGCACCAGGCACAGGTCAGAGCACAAGGAGTTACAGGAGGGAAGCAGTGGCAGCAGGCAACCAAAGTCTGGACACTAGAGCAGTGTGTCAGGGCTGACAGAAGCTGGCAGCTGTGCAGATTTTAGATACAAGAGCTGAACACAACACAGTGGAAGAAGACAGAGGACAATGATACAGATGAAATATGGAAGCAGCTCTGGAGAGGCTCGGGCCTCACAGGAGAAGGAGGAGCAGCACATAGCTACCAGGAATTGAGATTCAAATGCTGGAAACCAAGAACGAAGATGAGGCTGTGGGAGAGGAGAGATGCATCTAGGAAATGAGAAGGAGGCATCAGCTGCCGCCATGCAGAAACAAGGATCAAGGACATCTGTAGGAGCATGGCACAGCAGCCATTCAAACTGACTAAATGCAGGTCAGCAGAGGCTGCAGAGAAACTCTTGTGCTGAGTGAAGGATAAGGGCTACCTAGGAAAGGACAAAGGCTGTAAAAAGCTCATGTGCAAATATCCAACTGTCTTTCTTTGGGAGCCGGCTAAGAGAAGCCAAGATCCCTCTGTTCCTGCAGCTGCCTCTCACCGCTATTTTTCTACCACAGGAAATCTGATTTCATCCTGGACTGACATACTGAAAAACCATCAGGGGCAGCTGCTGGGCTGGAGATTCCCAAGCTGCTGATCTCTCACCTCGGGCAATGCTACCAATCAGATGAGTGGAGACATTCTTGTTGTGAATCCGTCCAGATGTTTGATGTAGAATCACATCTCGAACAGGGGCCTCACTGGGGAAAGGAGAAATACAACAGCGAAAAATTAGGGAACCACGCCTGGGACTGTCTCAGAACAATCTCAGGAGCAGAGTATTCCAAAGCTCTACAAATCCAGGCACTGATAGAGTTTGTGAACAGGTTTATCCCTTTAATGATAAAGGAAAAAAATGCATGCCAGCCCAGGTAGTAAAGAAACTCATCATCAACGTTTAAAAAAAAAAAACCAAAATGATTTGATGCATCAAAAAAAAAAAAAAAAAAGGAAAGAGCTCAAAAAAACCCCAGTAAGGCCTGTATTCCAGTGAAGGAAAAAAAAAAGACCATTTTGTCTTTACTGTCATATAAGCCTGGCTGCTTTTCACTCACAAAGTGTCTGCCTAGGGTTGAACAGGTTGGTGAGAGACCACATCTGGGCCTGACTTCTGGTTAGCAGGTACCATTCCACTAAGTTCTCTAAGACATCAAGGAGACTTGCCTAGCTCCTCTCCTGCTGCAGCTTTTTGTGTCTGCCTTGAAGTCTCACAGAACACCACAGAAGCACCCAAATTCCCCACCAGGGTTCTTCCAGCACCAAGACAGTAACAAGCACCTCACTGCTCATCCTGATTGCTCTGGTTGTGATTTACAGCACTGGCTGCCAGGGGTCTCATTAGGAAAACCTCTAATTGCCTCACCTGCAGAAAACAGGTGAATGAGCCCAGTTTTATCCTGGGTTTCAGATGAATTTGGTTTGGCCCAGACTCTCAGTTGTTACCCTGCAATCTGATGACCTTCCTTTGGAGATCTAGGTCACTCATTTCCCTACCTTAGCTCCCAGAACCAGCCCCCGCAGTGAGCTGGTTTTGCCACTCTCCTTGCCCAATTCAAGAAGAGAGTGGGATATAAGGAAAGCAGCACTATTCATCTTTGCGACAGACACATGAAGAGTGTTCATGGAAGCTTGGGTACAGGCAGGCTTAAGTGATGAGCTACCAGCAGCACAGCAGGCCACTGAAGCAAGGACAGTGACAGTACCTCCCACCTCACAACAGTGGTGTGGTGGCAGTCCCCTGGAACACACAGCCACAGTGGCACCTGCTCACGTACCCCTGCAGGAACAGCCTCACCTGCTCGCGGCAGATCCATCCCTTCCCGCGGCTGCGTCCCGCTGCTCCGTGTCCCAGGTGCACAGCAGGATGGCGTAGCCACAGCCGGGCTGTGACACCATCAGCTCTGGTGAGCCACCAGGGCCTGGGTTCACAGACAGGCTGTCCACCTACAGCGGCAGAGGAAAAGCAAGGATAGAGTCAAGAACTCTGAAAGGTTTACAGTGCTCCTCTAAACTAAATCTGAATATGGCAAATCTTCTGAGAGAGCTGAGCAGCAGCTGAACAAATTCAGCTGGAAGCAAAATGTCCAAGTTCACTAAAAGGTTGGTTCCCTACCAAAAGCCACTTTAAAACACCACTGGTAATTTCCACTAACGCTCTCTTACCGGGCAAGAGCAACTGTTTCCCAGACCAACCCACCAGCTGCTCTGCATGTACAGAAAAACCACTGGGCAAATCTTTCAAGCCATCAACATGACAATAGTTTTGTTCATAGGACTGAGATTCTGTGCTTCTTCTCTTGAAAAAGCCACCTCTTGAAGACTGTGTGGCAAGTACTGCTCTGAACATCCTTTTTTCCTTACCTGACCTTCTAGAAGCCATTTCTTCAACAGGATCAATTGCCCAGAGACATGGTCTGAATTCTCTGATGAGTCCTCCCAGCGGAAGGCACGGACCACCCTGTCAGTGTAACCCACCACCAACTCACACTTCCCATCTCCATCTGTAGGGAAGAGAGAGAGACAGAGGGACTCTCTCAAGCCCTAAGAGCCCAAACATGCAGAAACCACTCTGCTGGCTTCTACAGTTAGCATCCCTGAGGATCCCAACCCTGTAATGAAAACTTGCACTTCAGAAACATTCATGAAGTGCTTGTTTCTCTCCTTCATGACTTGGCTATGGTTTGTTGGAGTATCTGTTTCAGCAAGACAGTAATTTCCTTCTGCAAGTGCCCCCAACATCACACACAAACTCCTTCACCTTGCATTCCCACACCAGCTTTGTGGCTCACCAATGTCATTGATGAGCATGACCTTGGTGTTGGCAGGAATGTGCTGCTTGAACACTGGCTTCTGCTCTTCTGCCCCTGCCATCTCATGGTGGCCTGAAGCATCTGGGTGTTTTGAATTCAGAGAGGTCAGGTCAAAAAGATGAAACCAGCCTTCTGCACTCACCGCCACCACGAAATTCTGTGAGGGAAGAGAAAAACCTTTTGATTCTTCCTCTTTTAGAAAGTGCAGAAGCTGTCCCACAGCAGGGCAAAGGAAGACACAAGGGTAGATCAATCAAGATCAATGCCTGCTACAGAGGGAACAGGAGGTTTTTGGCCAGCACACAAACTACTCTGCTACTGGCAGGGTCCAAGCTTCTTGTTCATCTTTGTCAGACTGTGGTATCAAGCTGATATGTGTGCAACCCTCAAACAGTGCGTGGCTTTCTCAATGCCCACGTCAGCTCTGCTCCCCACTGAAGCAAACACAGCTACACTATTTCGGGCAGGGTGCCTAAACTGGGACCTTTGGACTCATTGGTCCTGGCTAAACCCCCAGAAACAGCAATCCAACAAAAGGAGTCATAGTAGACCCAGTGGAATTTGCTTGGGAGTCCAGACTATTCTGTGTCTCAGTCTTGTTCAGATGACCTTAAATGCACACAGCCAAGTGGCAGAAAGACCACGGCCCACAGCAGACATCAGCACAAGAAGGGCAAAAGCCACAGAGCAAAAGGAGCAACCCTCAAACCACCAAAGCCTTGTGGTGCTCTCACAAGGGCAGACAGAAATCAAAAGTGCTCTCTGAAGATAGGATGGATTTCCTTGATCTCTAAAACCCACATAAGGCTCACAGAAAGATACCAGTTACATATAAACAGAAGAACAGTTTAAAACAGTAGTGCTAAAACTCAGAGCAAAGATCCTGGAGACAAAGCACCAGCAATCTGTCCTTCTCCGCACTCAGCACATGACCTTAATCTCCTACACAGCTCCCACATGCCCTACAGACACAGCTGGGAAGGTTTGGCTCCTCTCACCTTTCCTTTATTGCACACATCTCCCACACCGACACATGTGAGCTGCAAAACAAAACAAGGCCATCCATGAGAGAAGGCAACCCAACCCAGCACCGTGGGATAAACCTCTGCCCTACCCCCTCCCCTCTCACATAAAGCATCTCTTGAACTCCAAACAGCCTTTTGAAGGACAAACAGAGCAGAGTCAAGAGACAGAAACACAACTGGTCAGAGCCCTGGGGCAAAACCCACAGTGCTCAGAGCAGGGTAAAGGTGGGACAGAAGGCCAGTTTCTATGTTTGTCCATTGATTTCCTCATCACTTACAGCCCATGGGGCTGTGGGCAAAAGCAGGGTCTTGAATAATTACATGTAAGACATCAGAACCAGTTCTGGCTGCCATTCCTCTCTAGCCTACATATTCCTAGGCAAAGGACGAGGATAGCTGGCTGCACATACACCAAAAGGCCCAACCATTTAGAAATTTTGTCAAGAACTGACCATTCCTTGGCAAGATCGCACAGCCCAGGGCTTGCTGTCATCATTCTTGTAAACATAGAGTTTTCCACTGGTGTCTCCCACCACGAGTTCATTCAGCTGTACAAGAAAAGTAGGAAGAAATCCACAATTACATTAACAGTATTCCTTCAACAGCAATAATCTCAGAATTCATATATAAAAATCACTCTCTGGGAAGAAGCAGCAAAACAAAACAAATTAAAGAGACAATCTTGAATCAAAATGGAAGGCCTGGGAAAATATACAAGCCCTAATTTTATTCTTGCAGGTAAAAGAGATGGAGAATGGCTCATTAGAGCAACATCCCATTACCCACTGCTTCTCCACTCACTGTTTCAGAGTCGTGACACTGACTGTTTTAACATCCTGCTCAGCTAATCATCATCACTCCATCTTCCATCCTTCAATCTAGATTGACTTGAATCACCTAAGGAAGATGATGGCAATGACAAAAATACAATCATCCAGGAACAGGATGACAGTGCAAGAACACTTTCAACAGATTTACACAGGATGTTCAATCTCACTGCTGAAGGGGTAAGGGGTATTTCAGAACGGTGATTATTTCTTTGAAGATTTCTAAAAATCACCAACCACCCATGCTGATGAGCCTACTCCCATCATCCCATCTCCTGCATCATGCCTCTGTATTTAAATGGTGTGCATATCATAACTCCCTGCACACCTTACCCTATACAACATAACTATTAATGGGGAAATCCCTTTAATCACCTATTGCATTGCTAGCCACTACACCCCTCAGGATAAGGCTGTAAAAAACCTTGACTGTTGAGGAGAAGAAACATTTCACATATAGCTGGTTAAGCTAACCTCTTCCTAGTTACAGGCAAATCAAAACCATCCATTTTTGGGGCTGATAGCAACACTCGCAATGCACATCCATCCATCACACGGGTCAAGAGACACCGAGAACTGGCTCTACCCTGTTTGTGATCCGCTTTGCCCAGCAAAGCACCCCTACATCCCCACCACTGTGACAGGTGAGTGTCTGTCTCCCTTTGGGAGCAGAAATTGGCTCTGCACCACCCAGGCCACACCAGGGGTGACCAGCACCCGTAATGGCGAGGGAAGCCCGAACCAGCTGCAGCCCGGCAAACATTCCCTTTGCAGGGGAACTCCGGGGAGGCTCTGACCAAAGCCCTGCGTCCCTCACACCGCTT
>NW_008238359.1:546340-559182 GCF_000691975.1 Corvus brachyrhynchos
TGTTTATTTTAAGCATTGGCTTTTTCTCTATAAGGACATACATAACGAAGTTCATAGCTGAGGTTTACATGCATGACCGCACTTATAAACACCAGTTTGCCACCTTCTGCCGGCAACCAGACCCATTTATAAAGACAGCATGGAGCATCCTTTCAGCTGCCTGAATAGGGCATGTTTAGGGTCCTTAAGAGATTTACATTCTCAAACATTTCATAGCTTATGTAGTAACAACGAGGGCACGGTGGTACTTTCAAGACCGCTCACACTTAACAACAGATGCACCATTGACTAGATTTTTTTAGATGTGCCACAGAAATCATCTCACTTTTTGCTTTCAGAAACATGTACAACTATCATGCCCGTGGGAGATTTTTGAAAACTGTTGTTCAACAATTAGGAATTTAGCATTAGGGCTTGGCCCTATGCTTTAGCAGCAAAAACAATTTCAGCCACAGAGGCTTGTATTTGCAGTAATAATTAGCAACAAATCAAGGTATTTACTCGCCGAAGAAAAAGTACTCTGGCTTGAACATTCCTGCCCCCCTCCTTAAATGTTTTTCTAGGTCTATAGATCCCTGCTTGTAACTCCAATTGACATTCACACAGTGTTGTTTCCCAACAACACTGAGAGAGGTGGTGCTTTGGTACAAGCTTTTCACATCCATGGGGCTGTTATTAGTCAGAGCTCATGAATATCACCTTCATTACCTGGCACCCCCTAAGGCTTTATTAAGCAAATGAAATCAGCGTTTCCTTAAAAGAAGTGACCTCCCTAAGTCCTTCATCCTGCCTCTCTCCTATCCCCCACCCCCCTCACCCCGTGGTGAGGTTCCGAGCACTGCTACCCTGTGCAGAGTGCTGCAGCTCGCAGCCTTCTAACCAAGCTGCAACCTAGCAGCAGGTGGTGAATTTGGTATCTGGGGCCCAGGGGCAGGGCAGCACTCCAAACAGCCCTCACACCACTTTGGTGACAGCTCCAGGGCCCAAGCTGGGGTGGCACTGCTGCAGGACAGGTACTGGCACTCCCCCAGCCTAGAAGAACCCCACGAGTAAGTGCTTACACAGTACTTCTGTTTCAGCAAAGGAGATCAGGAATTCACGTTGTATTACATGTTAAAACAGGGATACTCTCTGCAATATACACACAATTCCAGCCCATGGCATGCCATGCAAAGACATCTTTTTCACCATAAAAAAGTCCATTTATTTTGATCTGAGAGGAACAGATTTTCTACTTTCCTTCTGGAGAGCAGGCAAAACGATGCCCCTTCTGCCCCTGTCTCAGAACAGGACACTGGCAATGCTGAATTTAACACCACATGATAGGATAAACAACAGTTGAGTCTGAATACTATGTTCCATGCCTTCAGACAAACAAAAAAGCCCACCCCAACCAAAAGCCCCCACAAAATTCAAAAGCACACCCACCCCCAAACAAGACACACAAACTGCAGAAAGAAGCAGAATACTGAGTAATAGCTTTCTTGTGAGATCTGGGTAAGCAGATATTAGAATCACTCAGGAGTCTGTAGTTCATTAGAAGTATTTGCAATATGTAAGCCATTACCACTTACTTTCTCTTCAAAGCCAGTCACTTTCAGGTATATTGGGTTTTTTTCCCCAGTCCAGTTTTACAATGTGGTGGGTGAAGAGGAAGGTTGCAATATGAACATATAATAAGCCCTATGTATAGGTTACAGACTTGCTTTTTGCAGTTTCCAGCAACATGTTTTTTCCCTTTTGCAAATATATGGGTAAATACTATATCAAATATTGTGGGAATTTTCTGTGGTAACAAACAAACAACACAGAAAAATAATCAGGACACTGTGGCTATGTGGACAAGAAAACACTGAATGACCAAAGGACAGTAAATTATCTCAATTCCATGCAAATTCCAATAAAAACCCACGAAAAGTTCTGTTTTCTTGAGTTTAATTGGAGCTTTATTACTTAAGCTGTGACTTCCCAGTCTTCACCTTCAGCAATTTGCAAAGAGGAGGCATACAAGAAAGGTTACAATACTTAATGGAAGGGACTCCCTACTGAACAGGGGGGAAAGAGAGCAATCCCAGGGCAGAAGAACTGGGAGCACCAATTTGTTCTCAAGTCTCATGTGAGGACTCCTGGAAAAAGCTGATTACTTGAAGGAAATCAAGGAAATAAATTTAGAAAGCAGAACCTGGGATTAAAGTAAGCTGGAACCAGAAAGAAACAAACACCAATGACAGAATGGGAACTACCAACCTGTCAGCCTCAGCTCTGTGCCAGGGAATATCCTGGATGCTATGCTAAGGCACATGGAGGACAGGGAGGTGACTGGGGACAGCCAGCATGGCTTCACCAAGGGCAAATCCTGTCTGACCAGCCTAGCGGCCTTCAGTGATGGAGTGACTCCACCAGCGGACAAGGGAAGGGCTACAGGTGTCATTTACTGCATTTCTGAAAATTTCTGTCTTAGACACAGCTCCTCACATCCTCCTCTCTAAATTGGAGAGAGATGGATTCAGTGGGTGGACTGTTTGATGGATAAGAAATTGGTTGGATGGTCACATCTACAGGGTAATGGTCAACAGCTCAGAGTCCTGATGGACACCAGTGACAAGTGGTGTCCCTCAGGGGTCCATACTGGGACCAGGGTTACTATCATCTTCATTAATGACATGGATGGGTGCACCCTCAGCAAAGCAGATGACACTAAGCTGAGTGGTGCAGCTGACACACCTGAAGGACAGGATGCCAGCCAGAGGGACCTGGACAAACTTGAGAAGTGGGCCCATGTGAAACTCATGAGGCTTTAATAAGGCCAAGTACAAGGTGCTGCACCTGGGTTGGGACAACCCCTGGTTATCAATAAAGGCTGGGAGAGGAACAGATCCAGAGCAGCCCTGCCAAGAAGGATTTGGGGGTGCTGTTGGAGGAGAGGCTGGACATGAGCTGGTAATGTGCACTCACAGCCCAGAAGGCCAATTGTAACCTGGGCTGCATCAAAAGCAGCGTGGGCAGCGGGGAGGGATGGGATTTTGATTCTCTACTCTGCTATTGTGAGACCCCACCTGGAACACTGCACCCAGCTCTGGGGTCCCCAGCACAAGAAGGACATTGACCTGTTGCAGCAAGTCCAGAGGAGGCCCACCAAGATGATTAGAGGGATGAAGCACCTCTCCTTATGAGAAAAGGCTGAGAGAACAGGGATCGTTCAGCTTGGAAAAAAGAAGGCTTCAGAGTGACCAGTGGCCTTCCAGTACCTGAAGGGAGCCTACAAGAAACATGGAGAGATACTATTTACAAGGGCAAGTAGTGACAGCACAAGGGGGAATGGCTTCAAACTGAAAGAGGGCAGGTTAAGATTAGGTATTAGGAAGAAATTCTTTACTGTGAGGGTGGTGAGGCACTGGAACAGGCTGCCCAGAGAAGATGTAGATGCTCCATCCCTAGAAGTGTCCAAGGCCAGGCTGGATGGAACTCGGAGCAACGTGGTCTAGTGAAGGGTGTCCCGGCACTGGAACAGGCTGCCCAGAGAAGCTGTGGCTGCCCCATCCCTGGAAGTGTCCAAGGCCAGGCCGGATGGAACTCTGAGCAACCTGGTCTAGTGAAGGGTGTCCCTGTCCATGGCAGGGGGGTTGGAACTAGATCTTTGAGGTCCCTTCCAACTCAAGCCATTCTATGATTCTATGAAAATGCAAATAAACCAAGCAGAGTAAATCCAGACAGAACCCAAACAGTAACAGAGACTGAATGAATAAATAAAAGTCACTAGGATTAAACCAGATTTATGCTGCCACTCAGCTTCTTGAACAGCCACATAAAGCTGTAACTGACTGTGGCGTGGTGGTTTCAGCCTCTGCTCCCTTGAAGCCACAATCCAACCAGGTAGAAAAATAAAGGTCTAATTCACTGGAAATTCTTTCATTTACAAAACTAATGGAATAGGGTTTGTTTTTATGCTTCTGCTTCAACTTCTGATTTATCTTCAACTCCATTCTGCGCATCTTTCATTTCTGCATCTTCAGTGTGGCTTGTCTGAAGAGTAGCAGATGACTAAATGGAGAGACAAAGAAAATACATTAATTTGTTATACAAAACTGCTAGCACAAACATTGTTTGATTCTTATCATTTGCAAAGCTTCTCTACGCTGCAAGACTGAATTAAGATATTAGGATCTTCAGCCAAGAGAAACCAAAAATTTTCACGCATCTAAGTAACCAGAAGCAGTGAGGAGGCCAAAATATAATACTGGTATGAGATGGTTGTGGTTCTTAATGAGGCCTGCACAAACTTGCCACGCAACCATTTCTCAGAAGTCTTTTAACTGAAATTTATTCAGAAAACTTCTGCAAGAACTGCTTTTGCCCTGCTTCAGTATCAGTGTGATTCATTTCCAGCCATTCCCATGGCTGACCCCAACCCAACTTGTACGAGGCACGCTTGCACTCAGCGTAAGAAGAAATATCTTTGTTGGACAACTAGTTTTGTGAAGAGACACTTCAACTCAACAACAGTGATTTGGACATCCTGTGCAAGAGCTTAGCTGGAAGAAAATATGATCAGGCAATGTGGCTGCTCTAAAGCCCTCTCCTTTGGGCATCTTCCTCATAAAAAGGTGTGGAAGGCAGAGGTCCAAGGTCAGCTTTTACAATAGGACATAACCAGCACATCCTGGCCTTGGAATAATTTTCAAACACAGTAAAGGAAGGTAAAAATGTCTTGGCTTGCTCATCTCAAAACCTAGTGCAATGAAATCACTATTCCACCTGTCAGCCCAGCATCTTGAATCATCTGTTCTATGATGATCTTAGATGAGAACCAGACAAAAAACAAGCAAAGTCTTAAGCATGCAATGCTGGGAAAGGGGAATAGGAGGGGCAGAATCCTTAAAAATCTTACGCCAACTTGGTTGCACCACAAAACTACACTTAAAAGAATATTAATGCATCAAAGGTCAGTTTTTCATCCTTAGAAGCATTCTGTAAAGCACACAAAAGCTAAGTCTTCTCGCCACAGAAAATCTGTTAGCTAGCAATCCTGGGCTTAGGATAAGGTGACCCTGACCTTCAAAAATTCACACTTCACTTATGTGAACTTTCAAATTAATGAAATGAACTACTGATGCAAGAGTGCCTGTTGAATTTAACAGACTGTGTCAGGAACATCAGAACTGGTCTGAGCTACCTTCTTAGCAATCAGAAGACATTTAGTAAGCAAACTCTCTTCTCCAGAACTTTGAACTTCTACTACACCACCATTAACAAATACTGCTAGAGTAAAGCAACATTATAAATGCAGTAAGAGGAAAACAAGTTTTTCTTGCAAAAAAACTACCTCAAGACTGGCCCAGAGAGTAAGCATCCTTTACAGTTAATAGTTCCATCAATCCCATTTCATATAAAACCATATCCTTTTAAAGTAGGCCAAATGGCTCAGAGAAAAAAAATCCAACACATTGCACATTCCCAAGATCATCTAACTTGTTGGGAACCATTTACCAGACCAGTGGCATTCAGGCCTGTATCAGCAATAGCATGTCCAGCAGGACCAGGGCAGTGGTTGTCCTCCTGTACTTGGCAATGGTGAGGCCACACCTCGAATCCAGTGCTAGATGCCAAACAATAACCTTTCATTTACATTTGGTTGGAGTCCAACCCAAAGAATTCTACAACTTTAAAATGATTCCCAAACAGTCTGCATGCAAAGACTACGAGTCTGTCTTTTGCTGAGAATATTACTCTACCACTTATCTGTCTTAGGAACTGAAGAAAGCATGAAAGCTTTACTTTTAGTGGGTATAGCTTTTTTCAGCAATCCACTCTTCCTCTCTTCACAAATCTTGCTGTGTCCCACACCTAGTGGAGGAAGCTGGATCCCCAGCAGCTGTGCTAGCCGAAAGGAACCTTCACAACAGAGCCTGACAGCTGGCAATTAAATCTTGCCTTTTCTAAAGTGAAGATGCCTAACAGTGAAATAATTCTAGTTTAGTTGCTGTATCTTTATCTTCCTGAGATTTTTTATTAAAGCCTACCGAAATTAAGGTACTGCATGGCTTTACATCACCATGTCTAGAAGGAGAGAATACTTTCTTTCAAGGTCCAGTACTCAAGGACTGTTGACATCAGGCTGCTTTAGCCAAAAAAATAAGAGACAGAGTAAAGTATTTCATGTAGGAAATTGTCAGCTGACAGTCTGAAATGGCTGAACTGTCAGGATACACTCTGAGGACACTGTGCCTCTGGAAAGGCTCAATGACATAGTTAACCAAAGGAGATTAATGTACCAATATCCGACAATTTTTTATATTCTCCATGCATATTCTGGAAAGGTGAAAATAACCTCACAAGATACAAGGTTCTGTACTCCCCAGCGTTACAGAGGAAATTTGAGGCTGATATAAATCCTATATTTATCTGAGAAGGTACAGGTCTATCTTGTCCTTCTAGACCATCAGATTTAAGGAAAAGAGAAGGTTTTCTTAGGATATGTGATTCTCACCAGTAACCTGGAATGTTTCTTGCTAGCCAATACAATCTTGTTATAACCTGTATTCACATACTGCCATTATTAACTGAACTAGTATTTACTAAAATTCTAGTGAAAGCTTATTAGCAAAACCATCCACACACAGCAGAATAATGACACTTCATAATCAATCTGTGGCATCTGAAACGGAGACCATCAATCACATCTTAATGTCTCCATGAGAAGCAAGATGGTGCTGAGCACCCTCTGTATGACAGACACAAGTTCTCACTAGATGGGCCCCCCAGGCACCAGAACAGCTGGTTCTTCACAACAGGTTCTAGAAGAATAGGTGCTTTTTTCAGTTCTGGAACGTTATTATGTTTGCATCTCATCACTGCAACTCTGCTTTCTGATTAACACTGCTCTGCTGCAAATTCAGTTGAAACAGGCAAAAGCTTTCTGTGCAATGGTTGGTACTGCTGGTTTTCCTGTTCAAACAAGATGGCCTAAGAATTTTGACTGTTGGCATTTTGAGTTCCATCCCTGCTCCCCAAAGCAGTCTACTTGAGTGTTCTCCAGCTATAATTATTGGTACTAAGTAAGCTGAGTACCTAAACCACTGTTCCTTGTCTAACACGACACCACCTCCTGTAATCTCTGGAGTAGTGTTTCTTACCTTTAGGTCTTTGTCTGCAAGCCTTTGGAACATGTTGGCGTACATCTTTTTCTCCTTCTCATGCTGCTCCCGTATTTTTTGCTGACAAGTCACCAGTTGCACTTTGGCAGCTTTGTTACTTGGATAAAGTTGTATCACTTTCTGGAAATCTGCTCGGGCCAGCTCAAAGTCATTGACAGCCAAGTGTGCTTCTCCACGCCGGAAGAGGCCTTTTTCATTGTTGCTATCCAATTCTAGTGCCTGCATTCAAAAAAACCCCAAAGCCAAACCACAGTCAGTAATTACTTTTCTTTTATAAAAATGATATGCAGTCAGAACACCAGAGACTGCTAGGAACTGCACCTTCTGATGTAGACCTATGAGTCTTGTCAGGGCTTACTAATAAAGTGAGTGGAATGCAGTAGACGTAAGTACAAAGAGAAATGAATATAGTAGGCTATTTGACAAGAGAACCAGCAAGTCTGAGATTTAGTCAGGCACTAATCCTGCTCTTTGAAAGACCTCTGCCAACATGACTACCTTCACCACATCTCAAGTGTTTCTAATTTCTAAATACTTGAATATTCTCAATGTAGCAGCAAGTTAGTAAAAGATGTTCAAAGGGCACTAATTATGAAAATAATTTGTTGGATATTTTTAGCATACTAAAAATTCTGTACTACCCAAATGCCAGCTGGTAACAAAGACCAAACACCACACGGCCTGTTGTCCCTAAAATTTTTAAAGCAAGAGATAAACTGTCAGACTGCTTGTGCAGCTTAAGAATAAACAAACTCCTACTACCTTGTTGCAGTTCTCCAAAGCCTGGGAGTATTCCTTTAGCTTGAGATGGCACATAGCTAGATTAAGGTGGGCAGCGAGCCTCAAGCTTTTGGCTTTTGATTCCTCCTCCTCGGAGAGTCCAGACTCATGCTCCAGCCATGACACAATCTTCTTGTACTGTAATGCTGCCCGCTTGTACTTCCCCTCCTGCAAACAAGGCAGTTCAATTATCACACAGCTCATCACAGTACCTTTTATCTCCTTCTTGTCCCTTTCGCCTACTTTGAGCAACAGATCTAAAAAACCCATTTGATCAAAAAGTAATTTCTATCATCAAAAATATCCTATTTCTGAGAGCCATTCCTGCACAGGATCAGCAAATCTTTAGGAATACTTAACTGGTTCCCCACTAGAACTAGGGGTATATGCCAGCATTGATGCTTCACTGAACTCCTACATTATACTCAACTTCTGATGCAAAAATAAGGGAAGATGGGGCATTTTCAAAATGCAATACAAAGGTAATAGGAAACCCTTCCTTTAGCTGATTAAATTGCTTTAAACAGCTTCTCCACACATCTCTACCCAAATGAACGTTGTTCATTCACAGCACTGTCCCACAGCAGGAACTGAAATACTGTACACCCCCCAGTGTTATCTGTAGATACAGCAGACAGCTCTAACAGAGAGCTCCCTGCAGAGTTAGTTCTTCAGATAATACACCTGAGTTTCTTCTTCTTTTTAAGACACATTCCCCTCCAGTTCTCCCCATAAAATCTCACAGAATACCATGACCACCGCTCAGAAATGACAGAAGCTGTAATCATCATTATCAACTCATGACATGGACTAAGAAATGCTATTACTTGGGGACTATAACTTACCTTGAAGTACTGAGTGCCTCTCTCCTTCACAATGCAGCTCTGTTCCAACTTCTCATCTGTGTTCATTTCCCAAGACTCCTTAGCCTACCCAAATAGGAACAGTTCAAGTCAATTTCAATACAACTTCTAGGGAAATCAAGTGGCTATGTTATTTCCCACTAACAGTATGATAGAGGTACGCTTGGCAAAGCAGAGCTTTGCACTGCTACTGGAAACCAGCCTAGAGCACGAGAGATGGCAATAGACAGGGATACAGGAAGAATAAGGACCATTTCAGCCAAGAGCTCCCAGCATGTCACCAATACCTCTGGCAACAGTGGCCTCCCTGTTTCACGTCACTGTTCAAGGATTCCATTGTCATCATTTAAACTGCACTCCCACTACTTCCCCCACCCCCGGATCTCTTTGGGATTTCATCTCTTGTCCCCACCTTTTCAAAGCTTTTGAGCTTCACTTCATACTGCAGCTCTGCATCTGGAGGGATCTTAAACTTCTCATTCCCAGCACTTCCAAAACCATAGCTGTAAAATGGGGATGGGGAGGGAGAAACAAACATTATAAAGAATACAGTTCAAAACTATCCATTCAGCTATATTTGCTATATAGGAAGACGGAGACAAAAACCTCATGCAAATTTGGGATGTGCATAAATTATTATTACACGACAAAGACTTGAAATATTCTAGGTACAATTCTAAAATTAGCAAGTAGAAGGTAGAAGAAAGTAAGAGAAACCTAGTGTTGACTTCATTAGTCTCTTAGCAGTTCCTATTTTATTATTCCTTTAGTTTACTTGAAAGAAAAGCAAGTAATCCCTCCATCAAGAAAAAAAAGCCAAACCAAAACAACCAACTTCCAAGTTATACCTATCATGTTTTATATTCATGGTCTGAAACTGTTGCCTTCCGAGCACCTGTATTTTAGTTCTATTCTTAGAAAAGCAAAGACAATAAATACCAAGATTAAAGTGAGCAGCTGCACACTTAACACACTGTTAATCAGCTGATGAACAGGAAATGCCTGCAGAAAGGTACTGCAGTGCAACTCCAGTAAGAAGCTGCATATTAGCAGGAAAACCATCTAGACCAAATTGCTTTGCTTTTCTGCTGCCACCAGGCTCAGTTCCAGTTTAAAAAAAAACTCAATAAAAACTGAAATAAATTAAAGTTTGATGAAAACAATCTGCGCAAGTCCACTTGTTTCAGATGTGTTCTCACTGTAAAGAGAAAATTCTGCCTATATCCAAGTCTACAAATGCACTATTTTACAGTAAGCAGTCATAAAGAGGGATCACAAAAATCTAAGTCAGAGAGCAACAACATTTTAAAAAAATATTCAGAGGTCAATGTTACAGAGACTTAACTAATTTTTTTCTGGAGTGCTACTGCTACATTATGAAGTGGCCAAGCAATCTTAGCTTGATACTTCTCATCTGTCAGTTTTTTGGGACTGATCCAAGTTTTTACCACAGCACTGAAAGAAGCTGAAAGGCATTATGACAAAACATTTCTTTTTTGCCAGATGATTAGAATAAACCCTTCCAGTATCGAACACCGGAAACAGCATACCTGGGTTTGAGATAGAACACAGATTCCTCTGATTTCTCCATTTTTTGAATTGCTTTCTCCAGACCATGAGGAATATCGAAGTTTTCACCTTCTCCAATCTCAAACCGCAATTCCCGCTTGTCAAAAACACGATCTCCGTATCGGCCTTCAAACTGGACTGGTAACAAAAACCAGAACAAGGGAGAGAGAAATCAGAAGGCATCAGTGGGCAGGTATCCAGGAGCACACAGGGAGTTCTATACAGGCAGGCAGCACATACGAACTGCCAAAGCCCCCCTGTAGACAGTCTTTTTCTTTTAGCAGCTACCTATGGCATGGTGGTTACAGGCAGCAAACAGAACTTCTGCTATTAAATTTAACAACCTCTCTTTTTCTGTTGTTCATTTAAGTGTTTGTTTTTTCCACTCCGACAACAAGTGCCAGAATGACTTCGCCTCTTGTTCCTCAGCACATGGAAACACTTTACGAGACTCAATCACCTTTTGTGATCAGATAAGCACTTCAACAGATTCAGTATCACCAGAAAACACAGTTCTGCTGGAAAATGTAAACCTTGCTAGAAATTTGAGAAGGAAAGCTTACTCTAGGTTTTTAAGTTACTTGGTGTAGAAAAGAGAAGCCACGTATTCCTCTCCTTCAGGACATGCAGCTGCAGATTGTGAAAAGGTTCTGCCATCCCACATGGCAAACCCATTTCCTATTTGGGTAACAACACACTTACTCTCTACAAGTGCATCCTCATTGGGCTTGGAGTAGCCCTCCCCTTTTTTACGGATTCTTCGGATGATGCCACCATCTTCTTCATCAGTGAGGTCCTCCCCCTTGAACTCAAAAAGTTCTATCTGTGGATGGAAGAAAAGCCTTGCATTTATTCTCATTACACCAATTTAGTAACTCACAGAATTTGCTCTCCAGAGATCTTTGACACTTTAATCTATACTTGCTGCTGCAATGAATTGTTTAGGATTTTTAAGAGCTAGTGTTAATGTAGGAGATAGGTATCCAGTCTGAATCTCTGAATCTTCACATGCTCTCCCAAGTAAGTGTACATCAGTTTCAAGTGCGATTACCATGATGACATAGAAAAACAGTCTCGTTTCAAAAGATATTTGTTGTTGCTGCTATGAAGTGAAGAAAAAAAAAATTCATATCCTATGTTTGAGTAAAACAATAGTGAAAACAGCACAAAAAAGCAAGCCATTATAATCAGCACTGTTTAGACTACTTCATTTGAAAAAAAAAAAAAACCAAAATTCAGGGCTAATGCTGTGGAGGTTCCTGACGCTGACGCTGGACTTAAGATACCTGGAATGCAAAAGGAATTTAGTATCTACCAGTACTTCCACTTTTTATTTTAATTGATACCTGGCAACAAATAATATTCTGGTCTTTCTCTTCAGTCAGTCTGAAACAAGTCATTCCTGAACAGTGATGATCATACAGGTGTGTCCTTCCCCTCTTTTTTTTTCCCCAGCCTGAACAATACTATTCTATGGAATAATCTATCTATTTATATTGCTCAGCAAAAGCAATCACGAGGAAGAAAAAAACAAAACCACCAACAGATTAAAAAAAAAAAGAACTTGCAGACCACAGGACATGCATTATTTCATGTCATAGAGAAATGCTGATGTGATGACACAGGTAGAAAATCTCTTAATGCAAGTTTTAGAGGGTCTTTTGCAAGGCAATTTGTACAAAATTTTGGTATGGCGATAAGCCCTTGCAGAAGAACCCTACCGATATTGTGTTAAGTAACAAAAAGTAAACCTAGGTAAAACTAAAAAAGTGGAAACTTGGAAGGCTTTAGCTGCTTGAGAGTCATACTAGCCAGGAAGTAATTTAACCTAACAAAACTGCGGAAAATTTTCTGGATCTAAACTCCGACCCACACCCCCAAATCAGGACACACCCAGCACTGCTTACTTGTTGCAGCCAGTGAGCCCCAGGCTATTTTGTCAGTGAAGCACAAAACCATCACAGGCAGCTTTGGTGCTTTTCTTTCTCCCCTTTTCCCTTCAACATTACTGCCTAGGCAGGCATTAGGGGACATCATGAATGAAACACTACTTTTATCTAAAAACATACCCAGAAAATGGAGAGGCCAGACTGGCAGCTTTCAGAAAAGCCCAGCGGGAAGTGAATAGCCTGGGGGACTACACCGCATGGACCCAGTAGTAGCCTGATGGAACAAATCCCATCTTTCAGTTCCTGCTTTTATTTATCCCAATGCCAGGTTTTACCTCTTGTTGCAGGACAATGAAAGCTTCTCTGCTTTCTGCTGTCCACGTGCATCCTCTGTAGTAGTGCTAAGCCCTTAAGAATGCTCTCCCCTGTGCTGCCAAGGTAGAAGGCCTTGAGCTTTTAGCTTGTATTTCAATCATCAGCTCAGCCCTGATTACACCTGGTGTCACTTGCATAGGAGCACACAGCACTCCAACAAGTGTAGTTTGATCCAATGTAAGTAAGCCATGAGTACTTTCAGATTTTTAGGG
>NW_008238359.1:559201-565648 GCF_000691975.1 Corvus brachyrhynchos
GCTCTAAATGATACTACTTTTCAGAAATAATGGTACTAATTTTGATGTACTCAAAGTGAGTAAGTTGTCATCCCTTAGAGGACCTGCTACCTGCTAGCAATATTTTTTTAATCCTTCCACACATAATATATCTTTAATCCTATTATTCAGAAGCCCATGGAAAAAAAAAAAAAAAAAAGAAATGCAAATACACTATCCAAATGTAAAGCAAATAGAACATCCAATTATGTGAAGGCCTGGCCTGGCACCTGGCCTGTACCAGCAAGAGTGTGGCCAGCAGGACCAGAGCAGTGATTGTCCCCCATATTGGGCACTGGTGACACCATTCCTCAAATCCTGTGTTCAGTTTTGGGCCTTTCAATCCAGGAAGGACGTTGAGGTGCTGGAGCATGTCCAGAGAAGGGCAACAGAGCTGGGGAAGGTTCTGAAGCACAAGTCCTATGAGGAGCTGCTGAGGGATCTGGGGGTGTTTAGCCTGGAGAGAGAGAGGGTCTGGGGGAGAACCATCTCATTTTCTACAAATCCCTGAAAGGAGGGTGTAGCCAGATGGGGTCAGTCCCTTCTTCCAAGTAACAGGTCACAGAACAAGAAGAAATGGCCTCAAGGTGCACCAGGGGAGGTTTAGAATGGATATTAGCATTAGAAGAGGCTGCCCAGGGAAGTGGTTGAGTCATCCTCCTGGAGGTATTTAGGTGTAGATGTGGCACTTGGGTTAATGGTTTAGTGATGGACTTGGCAGCATCAGATTTATGATTGGACTCGATGGTCCTGAAAGTCTTTTCCTACCTAAATGATTCTATGTATATATATGTATAATTTACCCTTCTTAACAGACACTCACTGTTTCCAACAAAATCTAAACAGACTTTCAGTCTTTATTCCATGAGCTATTTTTACCTTCCTCAGATATTAGATAAAACATTCACTTTCAGAGCAATCATCAGTTTTAAAACTTTCCTTATGCCCCTAACTGTAGGATTCCAGGATTCCATTCCATTGATTAAGTGCTTTAGAGCAAAGTAATTTTAAAAATCACACTTAAAAAGAAGAGTCTGCCTTCTCCCAGGTAGAATTTATTTTGAAGCAATTGTTGACAAATTGAACTGTTTCAACAGTAAGAAAAATATATCCTCTCCAAACACTGTTGAGACTGTCAGGGTGTGCTCCAGAAAAAGCTTTAATGTCATCCTCCACGGAAAAATCAAACACAAGTCTCAGCATTCCGAGAAACCATTCTCACTTCTGAAATAACACACAAGAGACAGCTGCTATTTCCATCCCCTTTTGGGAAGGAGGGGGAAGATGTGGGGAGAAATGACTTTAAGATCAGTAGGAGACAAATTTTCTCCTCTCCTGGTGAGGTTGAGAGACACCAAGGATAACTGGGGCTCCATGCTCCCAAAGACATGCATCTCATCCCCAGGAGACCAGCTGGCCATGCGAGCTGTCAAACTGGGTTACCCAGCTGCCAAACTCAAGACTGCTGAGTCTGTCACAGGGACAAGGTGAGTGCACAGGACTTCAGCTATGGTGGCAAGATTGATCAGTGTAGCCTGGATGCACAGAGAGGCTTTGGTAATGAACCAGCAACCTGAATCCAAACTGGTTTCGTGGTGCTTTAAGGCTGACTAAAACACTCAGCCCTAAAGAAAAGAGTTCATAATTGCAGGGCTGCTGAAACATTGTATTCCAGCAGTTTACATGGGGCAATTACCTCTTTCCTCCCTGAAATAGCTTGTAAGAGATTACATTAATGTTGTAGAGAAAACACAAGTAAGTATGAAAAACTTATTGCTGAGGGCATTAATTGCTCTTTCTGTTGTTGAAAACTTCACAACATTTAACGTATCATTACTCTGTGTTATGAAGTGAAATAAAGATTTTGTTTTCTTAACTACTTCAGTCTGTCACTGAAATAGTCTGCCCTCCCAACCTGCACTTTCCCACTGCAAATCACTCCGTAACTGCAAAATTACAACTGAATACTGAAGATCATTCAAGTGTTTTAGAAACTCAAAAAGAAGGGAACCCAAGCCATTACAGAGCAGTAGCAGCCAGACTAAAACTTTGTCCACACTACTCAAAACTGACCATATCATCTTCCTTAAAAAACCTAACAATCCTGTTTTGAAGGGATATTGCATCACACATTTTTTCAAGCATACAGTTTTAGTGACCATCTCTCACTTACCTCAAATATCAGTGTAGCATTGGGAGGTATCTTTGGGGGGCTCCCAGCTGAGCCATAGGCATATTCTGGCTTACACGTAATCCGACAGATTTCACCAATCTTCATAGTGGCCACAGCAATGTCCCATGCTTTGATCACCTCACCTGTACAAGCCAAACGCAATCACACATGAAAAGCATGCTCAGCTGAAACTAAGCATCATCACTTTTGGTATACAAAAGCTAAGGCAGCAGAAATACTGAAGACCTTGTGCTCACTCTCATTTATGTAAATCAGTTTTAAGTCTAATCAAGTTCTAGAGTTTCCCAGGGACCCACATTTGGCACAAACATTTCTTCATTCTAGATGTAACAACCCTTTTCGCAGAATAACAGAACAGAGACACGGGCTGAAGTGCTTGGCACAGTTTCAAGTGTGAGGAAATAACAATAAACTCTTCCGAGAGGAAGGCCTTAGGGTGAGAGATTGCCTGCTCCTGTTTTGAAAACAATCCAAAACGGCCTTTTCTGTCTGTACTTTATCAGCTGGCAAAAACCAGCACCAGTGGTAACTAAAAGTTACACACTTTTGTAACAGAAAAGGGGAGGGAAGTAGCAGTATTCCTTCTAAAGGGAAGAAAAGTTGTAACAAAATCCTCTCTCTATTGCTGTTCCTTTCCACTCACCAAGCAGCCTTTCTATTAGTCTTGTATTAATACTTAATATCATCTCAAATTGCAGTACAATTAATTTACCTCTTTTTAAAAAATGAGGTATTATCTATTTTTTAAAAAGCAGAAGGTAAGGAACTGCCAGGGAAGAATACAAGATTGAGTAATAAGATTTGCTGGAACAAGGATGCTTAGATTTTTGCATTCAAAAAATGAAAGATTTTGGTAATGAAGAAATGCACTGCTCAAAGATTAATATTTGGGTTAATTTGACAACTTTGTGGAAAAGAGAGTATGTTTCATCACAAGACAGCTGACAGCTGCCTCTTTGCACCCTGTCCCAGTATTCAGTCACAATTAAGGCTTTCCCAAACCAAGGTCTGCCCCCAGAAAAGCCCCAACCAACAAAATGCATATTCTGGCTATTTAACTACTCTTTATCTCTACATTTCAGGGGAGATTTGCTCCCCTGGAGTGCTTTGTCTGAAGCCTGTGAATTCTTCAGCAGTCCTCTCAAGCAGCTACACAGTTTTCTCATTCAGAAAAATCTCCAAGACGTTCTGACTGGGTCATTCTAAGAGAATAAACTCTGAAAACAAGATTAAGCAGCAACTCTGAAAAGCAAAGGAGCCACACACACAAGGAAATACCATCTTAATTATCACCAAAACTGATCAACACCAAACACAAGATATTACCTTTCCCCAAGTCAAAAGAGAATTTGTCTCTTCTGTCCAGACTGGAGTCAAATTTTGTGCCATCGAGAAGCCATCCTGTGTAATGGACAGTCACTTTATCACCTATCATCGGATACTCTGTCCCACTGCCTTCTCTCTTGACAACCTGAGAAAAACAGCAATCAGCATTAAGATCACGGAAATAAAGTCTGCCCATTGGACACAAATTGCAGATACCTAGATGCTATGTGTTATCATTTGCAGTAGATGAAGGATTTGCAGGTTTCCTTCAGTCACCTGGAAATGGACTGGCTGTTCTTTCTGCAGATTAGCAGTGCTGCAAATGCAGAACCTCAAGATGGCTGTGCTGTGATACAGGAATTAAACAGGCAACAGTTGGCACCAGCTTACAGATCTCTGCATCCATCCTCAGCCGTGTCACTTACCTTGCCTCCACAAGATTTTAAATGTTCTTGAAACTTATACTGGCTAAGTATTAGGCAGGTTTTTTTTTTTCTTTATTCAAGTATTTGCCTCATCATCTACCGTCACACCCGAGCTTCGTGTTCTAGGCAAAGCACTTAAACAAGAGAACAAGGTGGTACTTTCCATGCAAAGTCGATTCCAATATGTAACCAGGCATCATTCAAACTAAACCAGGCAGTTTAATGAAGGTTAGCAGAGTCTCACCCCAAGCAGGTTAGTTCTATCAGCCTAGAGAGTAACACTTGAAAATTATTGTACCACAATAATTTTGTCTCCCCACAATTCTGACATGGATGGACAGCACCCCACCTCACATACAGTTGCAAGGATTTGATTTTCTTCTCAGGGGGTTTCCCAGCCTGCCCAGCAAGACAAGTATTAAATAAACCTACACTATTCAGAAAGCAAGATGGGACAATCTCTCTGGTGTTCATTTGAAGTTTCTATAGAGAATAATAGTGACATATCTCATAGGCAAGGATGTAAGGCCTTGCCCATAACAAGAATTCTGAAGTTCACATTTGAATTTTCCCAAATACAGGTTGAAACTACCTAGCTCCGAGCCAAAGTTCTGCATTACCTTAGCCAGGCAAAAGGAGAGCAGTGCAGGACCCTATTTGCTTGCATCATGGAGACCTGGGAAACATTCTGTTATACAAGATAAACATCTCTTCAAGGGCACTTACAAGGCATCCCTCCTTTAAATGTTGTGTTTCTATATCAATCATGTTTTTCACTGAAGGACGCAGACCTTTGGGAGTCTCCTTCACAAATTCCAGTTTCCTGCAACCCACCACTGTCAATCTCCCACCTGGCCTCCCACCATCCCTGCAACTGACTATACAACTGAAATGCCAGTACCCTCCATCCAAAGCCAAAGCTTCATCATCAACAGCTTCTTTCAGACTCTTAACAAGCTGAAAGCACCTCACTGAAAGCATAAAACACCAGAAAAAACCAACAAACAAACCAAACCTAGAAAAAATCCTGCTTGCTGTTTCCTAAGGAGAGGATGCTCAGCATGGAAAGGGATGCCTGACCTCACACAGCACACCATCCCTTTACCCCAACCAGCACCACAGCAGTTATTAGCATTACAAAACTCATCTACTGATGTCTCCCCAAGAAGGCAAAAGTTCAAGCAACCACTTATAGAGATAAGGAAACAGAAGTATGAGAAAAACACATGAATCAGGTAAGCAACCTAACCTACACCATACTTAGATATATATCCATATAAAGCAGACACAAACTAGCACTTTAAAGGAGCCAGTCTGATGTAATTTTGATAAATTAACTGCATTTAATGGAAATTTACTAAAGTTCAGCAAATGCCATATTCTCGAGGTGTCATACCAAGGTATTCTAGGTAATAAATACCTCATTTTCATTATTTATACCGTTTATTCTTTTGCATTTGTTCTGTTTTGAAGAGACAAGTTTCACTTCTGAATATGGTAATCCTATTTTCTGTAAGGTTTACATTTTCTTTTCAGATGGAGAAGTAGAATCTTTCAGTTCATATAGGATTTCAAATGGTTTATTTCTAAACTTAAATACTTGCTCTAGGAATTGTGCAAGCACATTCAGCAATATCAGGTAAAAAACTGTGGATACTATTCTAATATAATGCTAACAAGCAAATAAACACACTCCTGGAATCACTGCAACAATACTAGTACAAAATTGGTGTAGGTTAGTTCAGAGCTAGACCCTGATTTCAATAGATGCATTTCAGACTCCAGCAATTTCAAGAAAAATAAATCCATGAAGGCTGGACTTCACAACCTCTACAGTATTTTGCTTATCAAGTCACAGTCTCAATTTTTGTGATTTTCACAAACTCTGTTCGTTTGCTAGTATTTTCTACTCCCCTCCTTTAAAAAAAATTAAGTAAAAAAAAAAACCACCTCAAAAAACACCTGCTGATTCTCTATCCTCAAAAAGTAGGTACTGCATGAATTAGGCAGACCCTCACTGCCTTCTACCACGCTCAAGGGATCTGGGCAGCCATGCACATGAGAATTCTGACCTGATACTGTACTATGTGCAAAACCCAGAAATTCTCACCTAAGCATGCTAGCAGGAAACACGGGAAAGCAGGAATACAGAAGGCAACATCTTCAATCTGCTCCCTGATAACCCTCCTGAACGGGAGACAGCGCCTCCGTAGTGAACCCAGAATGCACAACCAGAAGGCTCTGAAGGTTAAACCCAGAATTTTGCCTTTTCTATGGCTCCCCTTTCTCCTTCTGAACACCGTAACTCCGAATTTTTACTGCGGCTGAATAATGATTCTAAATAATCAAGTTTTTAGCAGAGCCCACGGAAGTTTCTAGAGATATGGAAATAGGCAACGTCTGACAGAGGAAGTTCGCGCAACTCCCCCTCACGGTATAAATCCTGCTGCTGCCCTTATCGCCTGCCTTCCCAGTACAAAGGAG
>NW_008238359.1:566629-579203 GCF_000691975.1 Corvus brachyrhynchos
GGGCCCGAGACGTTTCAAGAGCGGCCGCCGGCCTGCCGCAAAGCGCCCGGCCGTGCCAGGGGCCGGGGTGAAAGTGTGCGTCGCCCCCGGGGGCGGAGAGGCCGGCGGGGCGGGGGGGAGGCAATCGCCTGGCCGCGTTACGCTCCGGGGCGGTGGGGACGAAGGAAAATAAGAGGAGGCGGAAGAGGAAGAAGAGCTTATTTCTGACAGGAGGGGAGGGCGCGCTTTTACAGCGCTGAGCTTGCAGGGCAGGTGCGCCCACCTCTCGCTGGTGATGCAGGGGAGCCCGGCCCGGCAGCGAGGAGGAGCTGCTGCGTCCTGCCCTGAGGAAGCTTTACATTGTAAGCTGCATTTAAAATAAAACTAACCCTCCTGCCCCCTCAGTTTTAGCAGCCCTGTGCAGATGCATGGCTTGTATTCTTTTTGCCCACCACGCGATACTGGGTGGTCCCAGGAAAGGTGGTACAAGTGGGCACAGTAGCATCGTGCCGGCAGCGAGCATGCAGCCCGGGGAGCTCGGGCATCCCTTGGTTGGGGTCTCATTAGGAGCCATGTCCTTGAAAACGATTTGTTACCCAGGACCAGGAAAGGTAAAGACGTGGTTAGGGCACGGAGTTTAAGCTCTGTGGCTTGCCTGTCTGTATCCGTCCGGATAAAGTAGCACCGTTTTGTGCATCAACCTGCTGCTGGAGTATTTAGGAATGCATAAAGAAAAGTAGGTGCTCTCTCTGAATATGAAGAACATTGGTGCAAATATGTAGGAATTAGCAGACCAGTCTAATTCTGGGCTACTCAACATCTGTACATGCTTCACAGGTGGTATGACACTTCCGCAAAATCCAGCGATGTAAAATCAGACTAGAACCTTATCCATCCTCTTCGCCATAAATAACGAAAGCAGGAGTGTTAAAAGGGCTCAACTTTCCACTGCAAGCCTTTAAGATCCGCCCCCCGGCCACGCAGCGTTCCCCCCTCCTCGCACAGCGCGGCACCTTTCCCGGCCCTTCTTGAACTTTCCTCTCCACCCGCTCCCTCGGCTTTCCCGGTAGGTACTGGGGCGCCGGGCAATGGGAGCAGCGCGGAGCCGCCCGCTTCTGGTGCGCCCGCCGCGCTTGCATATCCAGCGTGATGCTTGAGCCGTCAGTCACCAAAGCGGTGACGGAAGGTGAAAGGCAGCAGGCTCGCAGTGCCCCGGAGCTGCCGTTCCAAGCCGCGTTGCCGTCTCGCGGCACCGGGCAATGCAAATCCCTGGAGTGTGAGCTTGCTCTCTGAGGATACAGGTTGCGTCTGACCTGACTGTGCAACCCAGAGCTGCTCTGTGCCGGCATAAAGCTGTGTCTGTGCCTGATGCACAACGACTCCAGCAGCCTGAGGTGGGCTCTGCCGGTGCCACAAGAAAGTAGTAGCAAAAGAGACTAGAAGAACCTGTAGTTACTCTAGCAGGAGGGGGTAAACGGCAAAATCTACAGGTTTCCCCTGAGAAAAAACATGCTTTTCAACCCTACGCAAACCTACACTTTAGTATACTTTCAAACTGACTCAGAGGGAGAAGGCAGAGAAGGAAAGGATTGTGGTTTCTGTGTGCATTTGGTCTAGAAGCTTCTTGCTGCTCTCGATTTGCAGTTTAACATGGATGAGTTATTTGGCTGCAGATTAGATCTGTAGGAGGTACAAAGCTGGTTCTGTGCATAGACTGTAGACCCTGATACACTGAGGAACACAGAGAGAAGCATCTGAGTTGGTTCTGGTCCAGCAGGTCTAGCAGGTCTTGTTGGGGGAGGCACAGCAAAAATATAGAAGATAATTCTTCATGTAATGAATTTGTACAGTGCTAAATTTACAATCTCCAGTCAGCATTAGCACACAAGTTCTCTTATGCTCTCAATTCATCTGACATCTTTTTTTCATCTGCATTTTCTAATAATAAACCAACTATATGTTGGTTTAAAATAAACATTTGCAGGTCATTCTGTCTTACGTTTGGCAATGAAGTTTCTGTTTGGGACTGGTACCTTTCCAGCCGCACGTTTTCTACTTCATAATCTAGCATTTAAAAATTGCAGTGTGTGTAACTGGTCTCAAATTATCTACAACTGCCAAGCATGCTAGAACCAAGTCTAATAAAGTAATAAGTAGTAGAAAGGAAAGGAGATCTTTTAGTGGAGATCATTTACAGATGTTACACAGCTCATATTTCCAGCCATCACACTGTTTTCAACACAGCAGTGCAAGCCCTTACGTAAGTAATTTAAATACTGCAAGCAATGTTCCTTAGTAACTTTTCAAAG
Organism: Corvus brachyrhynchos; assembly: GCF_000691975.1. NCBI lineage: Eukaryota > Metazoa > Chordata > Aves > Passeriformes > Corvidae > Corvus > Corvus brachyrhynchos. The sequence goes on from NW_008238359.1 coordinate 568,918, forward strand.
ACTGCTTAGATACTGTTTGAGGGCCTCCCTGAAGGGCTGTATGTGCAGGGCTTTATGGAAAAGGGGACAGAGACAGCAGCAAAAAGACAGTGAGTGTTTGGGGTGATATCGATGCCATAGTGCTTTCAGTAGGGTGTGGATGGAGGGAAGGCAGGTCGGAACGGTCTCTTTTCTAAGCCCCTTTTAAGGCCTGCTTGTAGTACCACAGCATTGTAAAGGAGCCTCATGTCAGGCGTGTTCTCAGAAGATACATTGCAGACACAAAGGAAAGATTTCAGATGGGTACGCTTAGGTGAAGAGAAAATGAAAATTTTGGCAATAGTGCTCAGGCACAGTGAAAGACAAGTGAGATGATTGCCTAAGGCAGCAGAGAACATCCTGAGCAGTAAAATGTCCTGAAAAAACAACAAGTTCCAGCAAGAGTCTAGAACCACCTCCCAGGACATGAAGCCAACCTAAAGCTGGTCATCGACATGCTAGATTTAGGAATAGGTTTATGTATAGACTTGCTAAAGATAACAAGGCTTGAACTTAAAACGTAAAAGATAGTATAGGGCAACACAGCTCAACTTTATCGACAGATCCTACACAGGCAAGGGCAGGACTCGAGGTGGCCTAAAGCCCATCAAGATGGGAGAACCTTTGGGGTGCTGTCAAAGGGTTGACGCCATGGCTGGAGTCAGTGTGATGTATGGGATGACCAAAGCCTCACCATGACACGCTGTGGCCTGGAAGTTCACTTGCCCAGCTGTGTTGATCGTGCTGGCACCGCAGACTCCCTGGAACTGGGAAAAGAAGTGAGGAATGCATGTCTGTACAAGCTCAAAGATGACATTTCAAGATAACAGCAAACAGAATAACCAAAAAAGGAACAACCCTGACTATTCATTTGTGATTGGAACAGGAACTGAAACCACGCTCATCAAGAGCCCTGGGTTCACGCTTGATTGGCTTGAAAAGGCTGAGCACAGGGTGTAAGAAAGGAATAAAGGCAGAGGCCACACACTGTGTGTTGGCTGGGATTGGCCACCAGCTGGCAGGTGGACTGACAGCCAGACATCAGCAGGGACACCCCTGATGCCAGCTGCCACGGAATACAAAATTCAACCCAGCGTGGCTTGAGTGTGGTGAAAACCTTCCTGGGGAAACTGATACTGAAAAGATAGCTCAAACACCATGGGCAAGAGTGATCATTTATGCACCCATGTTATTTGAAGTAAGGCTTTAAAACACTGATTGATTGCAACAAAGGGCCAAGTAAACTAGTTTGTTTGGTTTTTTCACTTGGCATACATTTCTTCTGAGAGACTGTTTGGTTACTGTCAAAATCCCAAGGAAACCCCAGGCTCATCTGCTGGTGTGTCACACTTATACTGAGCTGGAAAAATACATGGCTCAATAGATCAGGGATAGCTTTAATGATTTCTCCTTGCTGCATTATAAAAAATAACAGTGAAAAGAAGGAAGCAATGCTCAGTTGATGGAATTGCACATTTTTTTGTTGCAATAAGCAGCGCTACCATTGAAGTCCGCAGTAGGGCACAAACCTTCATCAGTCTAACCCTACACTCTTATTTTGTGTGACATGTCAGTGATAGATTTTTAAGCTGCCCATCACCTGAGTTATGCCCTGCCTGTTCTTCAGTCTCAGCTTCACTGAGCTATCCCAGTATCCCTGCTTTCCCTTGCTCCCCAACAGGATATAGCAAATTAAGTTCTGTGCCATCCTTTTAGTTTAGGAGGGATAAAGCTGTTGTTTTTCCATATTCATTACCACATCACTGCAGGCTGCAGTAGATTGGCATGGCCCACACACATTTTCTGCTCCTTTTCGAATGAAAGCAGTGGCGTTACACTCATCCCCTGCTTTAAAACCGAGCAACATTTACAGTGGAGTGATCTGAGCTGTTACATAGCAGGCATGCAAATGAGACTCAACCCTTCCAGCGCCGGGCTGGAAAAGGGCTCTGTGTCTGCATTTCCCGGGGATTTCCGAGATGCTCTGCTCCCTGTTCACCAACAGATGTCAACACTTTCCTAAAACTACGGGCCGTAGGACTTGCAATTAGGCAAGGTCTAATTTTTAAAAAATTATTAGCTAGTAAGGTTATGATTTCTTCCGTGCTTCTGTACATGGATTTCTGTTATTTGGTGATTTCATTTATGTGATATGTGCTGTCCTTTTTAGATCCCAGGTATAGATTTTCAAAAATAGTAAAATTAATTATAATTCAGATGTTATTTACCTTTCAAAATGCAAAATTAATTTTAAAATACCTGGTCATGTTTCATCAGCTGCTTTCATTTTTTTCTTTCCTTGCCTTGAAAGCAATTAAGATTACTGGTCTTGTAATGTATGTTTAGACATTAAGATTTTCTATTTCTTTGCATCCCATTAGCCAGTGAGTGTACCCTAATGTGTCCATGGTAACACCACCAGAAAGGATGGGCAATTCATGTTGGTTTTTTCCTTTTAAAACACAAAAACATTTTACTAGGCTTGAAAATTGTAATGTTTTGAAACCTATTGCTGTGAAGTGCCACATGAAAATAATGCCAATAACAGTAATTACACGTGGCAATTGCCTGATTGATTCTGCTGCACTTTTACTAAAAAAACCCCTTTTTTTTTAAGGCTTTATCAATTTTCTGTCTATTTCCTAATAACTCTTAGGACTGTCATTGTTAAAAATAAATAAATACCTAGAATAGCTTCCTTTGGTAATTGCTATCTTGATCTAATTTTGGAGTTCTCATTAATTTGCAACCTAATCTACTTTTTCTTTGGCTCTATTTCCCTTAGACATATTTAACTTTGTTTTTTTTACTTCTATTATGTAACTCTGGAAAGGTTTTCATAATGTATTTTCCCCTAATTTTGTATTTCCCATGCAAGCTTTCTTGCTTGGCTTCCCCCCACCTCTCCATCCCTTTTCTCCTGCTGTGTCAGAGGAAGTTCAGATTGGATGTTAGGACCATTACAGTGTCGCACTACTGTCACCATAAAAAATGTCTTCCTTATAGTCAAATCTACGAAATCCAAATCTACCCTCTTTCAGTTTAAAACCTTGTTGCTGATGAACAGACATAATGAAAATAAGTATTTTTGTCTCTTCAGCAAATGCCAAACATCAGCATTCCTCTCCTTGCTCAATTTGTTGATAAACATGGGAAGAAGCAAGAGTCCACCAATTCCTTACTGCCTACAGACTTTGTGGCATTCTTGATTCTTAGTTACTGTGCAGACAGCTAGATTGCAAATCTGAAAGAGAGGAAACACTGGGAAACCCATGGGCCCACCCTAATGAGGAAGAACAGCCAAATCCCTAGAAATGGTGTGTCTCACTCACTTAGGCTGCCTGTGTTCCTAACAGATGAGACACCTCAGTGCCTCTTTTGTCCTGTCCCTCACAGATACTGCACTGTCCCATAATTTTTACTCATGGAGGTCCTCCCATGTTTTATAGAGACCTTAAAGACTCACCTGAAAGTGACTGACCACTTAACACACAAAATCTATTCCTATATTCACCCTTAGAGCTCCCCCAGCTCATCTGTCTCACAGATATTCTTCCTGAGTGAACCAAGGGGTATTCCTTCCTTTGTATCGTATCTCTTTTGCCTGTGTGTGATGTCTTTTGGACAGCAGATGATGGAATCTTAAGTCTGCATTTAATGAAACCAAATTACCTTCCCATCACATTTTTGTCCCTTTTCCAGAGACAGAAGAAAGGCTAGGAGAGTACTAGTCATCTGGCAGGGTTTATAAATGTTTGCTCCAATACCTACTCTCAGTATTCTCAGCTCTGCAGGGAGTGGGAATCCTCTGGAGGTGAGAGGTGAAAGGGGTAGGAGGGAAGACGAGGAATTGAGAATCTTTGTCTTGAGACACTGTCATGGAGAATTTTTACTTCCACATTAAGAGGGAAGGCAGCTAGGAGCAAGATCTTCCTCTTCCTTCTGTGTGTGCCCAGGTCTAGTGGTTGTTTCCTCCTAATTGATGTGAGAGACAGCAAGCTCAATCTTCTGCAGCTTCCTTCAATTCTTGTTAGACAGGTATGTTCTCTGTCCCTGCTGTTTTCTCCATTCTCTCTCTAGAAAGAGGAGATAATCTGTAGTTGTGTCTGGTCTGGGTCTGATGTGTGCACTTCTTTCCTTTTCTCCACTCTGAAATGCTTAATACAGTTGAAATGGAGAAATTGTGATTACATAGGAATTGGGTATTCTGTTACATGGCCGCAGTTGCTTTCAGCCAAGAGAGTTAAAATCCTTTCCAAAACAGCCACACCTTGTTCTGGATAAATGCCAGGGTGCAGCAGTGCTCCTAGGCTGAGAGCATAGGATGTTAGCTTTCAGATCCTGTGATAAGAAGAAAGGTGGGGGCTAAGAACTTTGCTGAGCTTACATCAAACCTCATCCTGTGGGTCGTCCCCATGTAGAATAACTGAGCATCCCAAGCACAAATACAGGCTGGGTGGAGAATTGAGAGCAGCCCTGCCAAGGAGGACTTGAGGGTGTTGGTTTGACCAGAAGTTCAGCATGGCCCAGCAATGTGTGCTGGCAGTGCAGAAGGCCAACTGTGCCCTGGGCTGCATCCAAAGCAGCGTGGTCAGCAGGACAAGGGAGGGGATTCTGCCCCTCTGCTCTTGTGAGGTCCCACCTGGGGTAATGCATCCAGCTCTGGGGTTCCTAGTACAAAGAAAACACAGACCTCTTGGAACAAGTCCGAAGGAGGCCATCGAGATGATCAGAGGGCTGCAGCACCTCTCCTATGGAGACAGACTCAGAGAGTTGGGGTTGTTCAGCCTGGAGAAGGCTCCAGGGACACCTTAGAGGGACACCTCAGTAGAGAATTTCTTCCTAACGTCTAACCTAAACCTGCCCTCTTTCAAGCCATTCCCCTTTGTCCTGTGATTACATGCCCTCACAAAAACTCCCTTTCCAGCTCTCTTGTAGCCCCTTTTAGGTACTGAGGATGGTAAGACACTGGCACGAGTTGCCCAGAGGAGCTGTGGATGTCCCATCCCTGGAGGAATTCAAGGCCAGGTTTGATGGGGCTTTGAGCACCTGTTCTAGTGGAAGGTATCCCTGCCCATGGCAAAAGGTTTGAAACTGTATGTTCTTTGAAGTCCCTTCCAACCCAAACCATTCAGTAGTTCTGTGATTCTATCATTTAATATGAGCTGCTGAAACTATCCACCTGCTTTTCCTCTCCCCTGCACCATGATCAGTGTGTCAGTGTAGGTACATCGGTATCGAATCCACAGAAGCCACCAAAAAACCTTCCGTATTTTCTGAGGCTGTGTTACTTTGCTGCGTGATTCATAGTAAAACACCCTAAAGCACTTAGACCTGTAGGGCTTCTGCAAACCCAGGGACACAAAGCTGGGACTCAGACTAAGCCAGCAATCAAGCACTAGGTTACTGGGCAGTGTAGTTTTTATCCTATGTTAATCAGCAGCTTTGACTCATCAATCATATGCAAAACAATAGTGGACTCCCGTGACAGTTTTGGTGAAAAACAGAGCTTCTGGGCGTATCCAGAGGATGAGCAATATTGTCATTCTTGATCAGGTTGCCGTTTCTAAGCACCCTGAGGCTTGTGACAAATCCAGATCAAGGATGCAGCTTCTCCAGGACTTGCCATTTTCGTGTGTTTGTATGACAAAGATTTGCTTTCAGGGTAGCCAAACATGAAGTGTGCGTGAAGCCTGGTGCTGGCACGGGATGCTGCCAGGGAAAGGTCCACGCCCCTTCAGAGCAGTTCCTTCCCTTGCCGTGGGTGTTGTGCTCAAAGTCACTCTTCTAAATCCTGAATGACACAAACTGGGTGGGACTGGGTCATACTGCCATACCTCAAAGCCTTCCTGTTTGCACAGCCACAGCCGCCCCAGCTCAGCAGAAGACAGGTTTGGGAAAAAGCTGAGCCAAACTTTCAAACTGAAGGAGCCTTAACAACAGAGTACGTGTCACTCACAGACCTCAAAGGGCTTGGCAATCAAGGTCAGTACACTCTCCTTACTTCACAGGTGGGAAAACAGATGAAACAAAGCTATGGGACAGGGAAATTATTTTCTTGAGATTGTGAAGCAGTTTGGATCAGGGAACTAGGGCATGAATCTCCTGGGCCCGGACCTGCTCTCCCGGGTACTGTGCACCTTAAACTCACAGTTATTGCAGGGGAGCTGGTAATCTCCATCATTTTTGCTGACTCTCCTCCCTCTCACAGCACCTCCTAATACGAAGCACAGGCTTATAGTGCCTAAATAGAGGTAGAAAAGTGCAACTTTGGGATACAATGTTGCAGCAACAGCATGTAGCTCTGTATGTATCCAATTAGGAGCTAAAATGTGAACTTCGTGTTTGAATTATGTTGTGCATTGTGTTGATACAGTCTTTTTATTTTCTCGCTGTTCTGTGTAAACCACCTCTGCCATACAAGTTCCTAGTAGACTTCCTGGAGCCTCTGGCACTTCCCCTGTTCAAATAAATTGCTAATGGGAAAGTGAATACCTTTATTTCCCTGTTTTCCTCCATGGTGCATAGCAGAATTCGTTGAAACAGTCACTTTGTCTCCGTAATTGTGGTATACTTGTCGCTTCTATTTAAATGTGTAAACAGTGTGATAAAGCTAAACAAGCAAACAAACAAACCAAATCCCTGAAAAAATTGTATCCACAAATCTGACTCCTGTTTGTTTTGAGTTCCTACTTGACAACAAAAAAAATTGCTCTATGGGGTTGTTACAGCTGTTCCTTGTTGCTGAGCTTTACTGGAATGGATGTTGGCCTTCTCTCCACCAGGCAGGAGTGTCCTGGAGATGAATCCCTGTGCCACCTATGAGCGGTTAGTGGATGGTGTCGGGCCGTGGGACTTCACTGGAGGTTTTGTTCCCTGTGAGCTGCTCCTTGTTGGAGAGGATGCCTACCCTGTGCTCCTGAGCGCTAAGAAGCAGGTCCTGATTGCTGTTTCGCACTATGGGAAGGGCCACATGGTGGTCGTTTCCCACGAAGGAATCCTGAAGGACCCTAAGTTCTCCCAGTTCCTCAGAAATGCTGTGGAGTGGCTCAAGCCTTGCCCAGAGGCCCTGGTTGGGGTTCATCCTAAGTTGGATTCCCTGTCCCAGGTGCTGCTCGGGGCTGGCACCCGAGTGCAGGCAGGGGCAGAGCCCAGCCCCTCCATGGGGGTGTTCTGTATGGATGCCTATGACAGCTCCCAAGCCAAAGGTGTTGTGGAATTTGTCAAAGGGGGTGGAGGGCTGCTCGTTGGAGGCCAAGCCTGGTACTGGGCGAGTCGACACGGCAAGGAGAAGGTGCTGTTCGAATTCCCTGGGAACCAGGTGACCAGTGTGGCTGGCGTGTACTTCACAGGGAACGCTGTGGAAAAAGGTGTCTTCAAAGTCGCCAAGAAGATTCCCAAGATCCCATTAGTTGTCCCGTGAGTATCTGAATTGCCCTCTCTTTAAACCTCTGATCAGGTTATGCAGGTGAGTTGTTTGTACAAGATTTGGGAGGTGAGAGGTGAGGGTGATGGTGAGTGCTGCTTCTTTAATAGCCAGGATGGAATTGTTGCCTTCCAGTCTAAAGGGGACCTTCCCATTCTTTGCAACTGGAAAGAATGCTGTCTTCAGCTGCTTCCAGGTCAGCTGGGCCAGGCCCAGGGAAACCATTCAAGGGGAAGGAAATGAGGGGAGCCATCTTTTAGAGCAGCCTGCCTGATCAAATGTACCTGAGTGAAATGCAGCAAAACAGGAACAGGAGGAGAAACTCCTCTCCTGCTCCCCACACATCTCTACATTTAGGGCAACTTTCCCACAGCTGAAAACCAGGTTGGAGATGAAGCAGCAGGCCAGCTCTTGGGGCCAGGCTCTGGCTGACAGCTGCTAAACCTGTTTAGCCTGTTCCTTGCAGGTAAGACCCTGGAGCTGGTCAGAGCTGAGGCTGGGTGCCTCCTCCCTTCTCAGCTTCTGACATAGGCTGTGGGCAGGAAATCTCAGTGTCCTGGTTTGTTTGGGATTCCAGCCTGGCCCTTTGGGTCCAAGATTATCAGGTGTAAAACTCAGGGCTGTTACAACTCATATTGTACAGCTGACCAGACACTGGAGTCCTGGATGTTGCCCTGGCTACATTCCTCCCCTTGCCAATGGCTATGCCAGGCTCTTTCTCCTGCCACTTTCTGCTGAGTTACACAAGACACAGCAGGTTCTCCAAGGAGCCTTAGTGCTGCTGCACTTCCTCTATGTGGCAGCTTCATTTCACTGCAGTGAAAGCCACAGCAATTACAGTAAATCTCCCTACAAGTCTTTCCTTCACAGCCTTTTCCTTGTGGATATAGAGCACTAAATTTCTAGTATTTTCAAACAATTAATGGAATTTGATACTTTTTATTGTTCACCAGTAAAGGTCATAGAGATCTCTGCTGTTGAATTCAGTGAAATGCTTAGGACACAGCTAACAAATCAGGTTGCTTAATTAAAATTTGCTGGTTGCTTCTTGTTACCACCTGCACTGCACAGGCATGTTCCCACTGCTTCACGCACAGGGCATGGAAGAGGGAGAGGGGAGACGAGTTCAGAAGAGAAAAATTACATCACAATTAACAAGACTGCAAATGATAACTAAGGGTGAATTACAACCTTGTTTGATTGTTTTTGTGGGGATTTTGTTTGAATCCGAAACAACAGAGAAATTTAGATTTCAGATTTCTGTGTAACACAACAGCTCTGTACATCTGGGTCTTCCTGCCAGATTTGTGTGCAGAGAATCAGACTTCAGTCTGAGGCAGGGGCTGTGCCATATGCCTGGGCACATGCTCTGTGTGACAAAAGGTCTCAATAAAGTAATAATCAAAGAAGAGCTGCAGATTTAATTCCTGTCCTGCGGGCATGAAGAAGGGCAGCATCATTTATTCTCACTGAGTTGGCTGCAATGGCCGTGTAACAACAGATACTTCACAGGTGCTGAGGGAAAAGTGTTTGGCAGAACCAAGTGAAAATGTATACAGAGCAAATGAGAGTAATTCAGCATGTCTTTCTCCACAGTGACATATAGGAGTTATATGGAAATAGCAGAGATAAGAGAGCCTTGCACAGCCTAATTTCTTTTTATTGTGGAGACCAACAATGTGAGCTAACTGAGGTGTATGTGTTAAGGCTCTAATTCAACTTCTAGTCACTCACTCTTTGTGTAGCCGTGTGTCTGCCTGTCCGTGTAGCCCATCTGTCCTAGCACTCCTTTCTTCGGTTCTCAACAGTGGCAGAGCTTGGGAAAAGACACAGAAATGTTTTGGGCTTGCCTAGCTTGTAAAGGCTAGGGTGGGGCAAGTAGAGAAAGTTTCTCTTAAAGGAGGTAAGCCAATTCCCACATTATGTCCAGTTTAAACCTGCAGTTTTAAAAATATGAAGGGTCTGATTTTTGAGTTTCTACAATGTGTTTAGATTTTCAAGTGGCTCTTCAAAGTCAGAGGTCTAGAAGCTTCCTTTTGACCTATTCATTCCTTTTTTTAAATGAGGGCTGAGATACCTACAGATTTGCTTGGCTGTAAAAACTGAGGCTTTAAAAGGAGAAAAATGAGGTATTGATGAATATTTTTTTTTTTTAATGGAAGAACTGACAGCATGATGTACTGGGATGGAGGAGAAAGAAGAGGCAAGGATGGCCACTGAGAATAGCTCAGTTGGTTAGAGCACAGTGCTAATAATGTCAAGGAGGTGGCTTTGATCCCTGTATGGGGCACTCGTTTAAGAGTTGGACTCAGTGATCCTTCTAGAATCTAGATCCTTCACTCAGAATATTCTGTGAAATCAAGAAAAGAGCTCCTTAAGTTTCAGCTATGACACCAATTATTTTGTGCCAAGGATTCTGGGCAGGGGGCTAACCTGGACCTCTCTTGGTTCTGCAGGCACCAGGCCAACCTGAGCCTTGATGCCGAGTCTCTCCTGCGCGGTGTGTCGGAGCTGGATTTGACGACGGGGGGCATCCCCTCCACCTTGCTGGTGCACGGAGCCCTCTCCTTCCCGCTGTGCCTGGACAGCTCCCACCGCTGCCTCTTGGCTGCCGCACACTACGGCCGCGGCCGCGTGCTGCTGGCGACCCACGAGAGCCAACTCTTCTCCCCAAAGCTGGCCAGATTCCTGCTCAATGCTGTCTCCTGGCTGGATGCCGGGAGGAAGGGGCTGGTGGGGGTGGATCCCCGCCTGAAGACGCTGTGCGGCCTCCTGTCTCAGGCAGAGGTGAAGTCGCAGGTGTCCCAGCTGGCAGGCGGCTTCAGCGTGTACTGCTGCCCTT
>NW_008238359.1:579512-602537 GCF_000691975.1 Corvus brachyrhynchos
TGTGTGGGTGGCCCCGGTCGGCACAGGCCTGCGCTGCCTTCCTGCACATCCCAGCCCACGACTGCCCGGCGTATGCTTCGATCCACCGCATCCTGACCAAAGTGCTCAAGAGGAGTGGGATCCCGCAGGTCAGCAGGCACTGCCCGGTCAAGAGCAACTCCAAAGAGGCAGTGCTTCTCTGCATGGCGACCGAGCTGTCCCTCACCATGACAGACTGCGGGGTCCTGCTGCAGAAATCTGCTGCTGGGGTCTGTGCCCTCCCTGTCACTGTGGAAATTGATGGCACAAACCCAGGTGAGGAGTTATCTCTCTTCCTATCAAGGCATCCTGTTGCTGGGAGCAAGCAGTGGGGTGCCTGCCCTCAGTGTGCCTGTGTCTGTGGACGCCTGAACGTGGGCACAGATGTGCAATTTCATCGTGGGCTTGAGAGGAGGCTGACCTCAGTGCAGTGGCAAACAGGCTCCTTTTGTGGCCAGCCCTGATGTCAGCACGCTGAAACATCCCATGGAAGTCCTGCTTCCTCCCTGTTGGTGCACAGGCACTGGCTGGAGAACCCCTAACAAGTGCCACAGGGCACCTGCACAGCACAATGGCTTTGGCAGGAAAGCTTCTCTGAGAAACCTTGGACTCCACACTGCAGGTTGCTGTTCCTGTAGTTGTGCTGATACAGCTGTCTATGGAGCCATCCTACAAAGAGGTGGGAGTTAGAAACAAAAGGTTTATTTGTTATCTAGGTAATTTCAGCCTGAGTTATAGCACAGTCCCACAGCTCAGTGTATCAGCACAACAGAAGGAAGATTTGGTTTTGAGGGTGAAAGACGCTGGAAGTATGGTGGGAATTTCTTGGGTTGACACCATCACTGAAGCCAAGGTATTGAGTAAATACACCATTAATGATTTATCTAAGCTTAGGCCTTGTACCTGTATCAGCTTGCTGAGATTCCTGCTCACAACTGATATGTTTAAACTCTGGGTTAAATTCCACTAGTAAGGTTTATCCCCTGGACAGATTTTTTTGGTATTAGAATATGATTTAGAGGAGTTGTTTCCGAATTGTTCTAATGAGCTAAAGGAGGCTGTTCTGGAATGGCAATGTCTGAGTGCAGTGGCGGTGCAGAGAGAAAAGTTGTAGAATAACTTCTCACTGGTTTTAACACTAATGAGTCAGGACAAAAGCAGAAAATACTCAGAATTTGTGTCATTTCACATAAACAAAAAAGAAAGAAAAGCTAGCAAACCCTGCACACCATTTCAAAACTCCCTTTCGTGCAAATTCAGCAAAACTGAGATGAACTGGTAAAACACTGTGATATAGTCTAACTTGCATTTTTCCTTGGATTGGGTTGGGCTTGACAAAACTGGTCCTGCTTTCTTGGATGACAGGAAAGGTTGTAAGCTGGGTGCTTAATGACAGTTCAGCTTTTTAGGACTTCTGGTGTTTGGTTTGAAATACGCCTAAGTAAACTTTGTGTCAGAACTAGGGAGTGGAATCTGCCTGATCAGTACAATAGAGATGGATCCATTTTGCACTGTAAATTCTGTAAATTGCAAGTGTTTAAAGACATTCATGCTGAGGAGACTTGCATTTCTGTGGGAAGACTGTTTAGAAACATGCTGAATTCTAGTGGCACCCTTCTTACAGGTACACCTAGCACAGAATCATCTTTTGAGGCTTTCTCATCACTTCAGTCAGCTAGAAATGACAATTCTTGTGGGCTCCAGTTTGTGCTGGACTAGTCACTAAGGAAAAATGTGATGCCACTGTTAGTCTGTTATTTGGGAAATGTTTTATGACCATTACAACTTCAGCCATGTTTAATACCACCACAGTTGGCACCTCTCAAGAGGGCTTTAGGATAAGAGGATCTGAGTGTAGGAGGTGTTGAGGTTTTCGCTTCTTTTTTTCCCCTTATTTTTGAAGGATAGTAGTAAACACATTTAAGCTTTGCATTTCCAGAAGTTTAAATCTGGGTGGGCTTGCTTGCTAATGGTGTGATGATTTTGTTCATTTCTTTGAAACTGTTTTTGATAGGTTGGGTAAATGCGAGATGGTTCTGTGAGTGCAGAGCAAGGGAAAAGGAAAGGATGGAAGATTATTCTTCTGTTGCAACTTGAAATCTCCAGGATCACTGATGGTCTGGACAAGGAAGTGCTTGACCGTTCAGGACTGTTCTCTTACGTTTTAGGAAAGACAGCCTGGAGGAGCACAGGACTCTACCTCCCCGAAGGGCACACAGCAGTTATAACCTGCCCTTGCCTGGTGGTCGGTGCTGGTCTGAAGGTAAGCTCGCTCTGCCTGGCATTGCTTTACACCTGTGTATTTGTTGGTTGAGTGCTCAAATATAGCACGGGGAAGGGTTTTCTCCTTAATGGCTTTCTCCTTAATACCTTTCCCGCCCTCTCCTACTGCTGCCACCCTGTGGCACTTTAAATGCTTTGGCATCATTTTTTCACCTTGTGTCCTCACACTTTGCTTTTGCATTCCTCCTGTTCTGTGTGCTGGTGGGATAATTGAGTGTGGCTGCTGCTTGAGGGCTGCTGTTTTTTGTTCTGTTACAGTACAAAAAAACCTGATCAAGGTGATTTTCAGGTCCGAAATAAGTACTTGTGCCCTTCTATGAACCAAACTTGATTCCATCTCTCCAGATCTCTCATAAATTCCTTTGATGGTGCTGTCACTACTGCTCATGTAGATGTATCCAGATGAGATAGGCACTATTACTTGGGATCCTGTTCTCTGCAGAATACAGCAGAGGTAAATGTTTATCTGCTTGGATATTTTTTGCAGCGACCTTTCTGCAGCTGAAATGCAAAGTTAACTCAGGTGCTTCTGTCTGATCCTGAAGCCATATGCAGTCTGTTTCACTGTGAGAGCTCTAAGGAAGAGGCACGATAAAAGAAGCCAGTTGTGACCACATCTCTCCAACTCGTGTTATAGGAAGTGACTTTGATGCTGGTGAAGGGTGGAGGAATGATCAATGCAAGTGCTGTGCAGTGGAAGAAGTCACTGCAGTACCCTGACCTGCTGGTGAAGGATGTAGTTGAGCCAGGAATACTAGAAGTACAGCTGTAAGACTGTCTGAGACAGGGCTAGCATTAACTTCTTTTTTACTGTGTTTACTGCTTCTGGTCACCACAGGCTGAAAACTTGAACTAGGCTGGAGTCAGAAGGCTGCTTCTGTGTGCATGCTCTGTAGGGACAGTGCTGCAGTGGAGAGCTCAGGGTGCTGAGGTCAGCCTGCCAGGCCACACTGGCACACCTTTGACCAGCTGTTCCTACACTTCTGCTTGCCAGGTGCAGGTTGGGTGTCACACAGATGACCTCTCTCAAGCCAAGGAGCTGAAACGGGCACCAGTGGTAATACGAACCTGTGATATTGCCTGCCAGAAACAATCCATTTCCTGCCTCTGGGGTGGCCTCATTTACATCGTGGTACCAGCAAAGAGTGTCCTGGGGAATGTGCCCATCACGGTGGAAGGGGCAGTCAGAGCTCCTTTCTTCAAGCTTGGTAGGTTTGTTTACCTTGGTGCTTTTTGCCCGAGGGCTGCTCACAGATGCCATTGTCCCAGTGACTGAAAGTAAAGATTGTGCTGTGCTTAGGAAGGTCTTAGAAATACTTGGATTTAGGAATACCCAGATTTATTTTCCTTGCTATGTTGTCCTCTGGGATTCCCATTTTTCTACTCATTTTTAAGAAGGGTAGAAGGGAGGTCCCCAGGAGCCACCAACCTGTCAGCCCCAGCTCTGTGCCTGGAAAGATCATGGAACAGATCCTCCTAGATTATATGCTAAGGCACATAAGGACAGGGAGGTGATTTGGGACAACCAGCATGGCTTCACCAAGGGCAAGAAAGATGGGGACAAACCCTTTAGCAGGACCTGTTGCAACAGGACAAGGGGCAGTGGTTTTAAACTAAAAGAGGATCAATTCAGACTATGTATAAATAAGAAGCTTTTCCACCATGAGGATGGTGGAACACTGAAACAACTTGCCCAAAGAGGTGATGGATGCTTCATTCCTGGAAACATTCAAAGTCAAATTGGGCAAGACTCTGAGCAACTTGATCTAGTTGAAGATGTCCCTGCTCATAGCAAGTGGGTTGAAGCAGGTGACCTTTAAGATCTCTTCCATCCAAACTATTGTACAGTTCTATGAATCTCTGCTTCTGGGTAAGTCATTTAGTCACTCTGAGCCTGCTATGTGGCTGGGAGTAGGTGAAAGAGCTTTCACAAAATGGGCATGGTTTGTCCACACCAACATTTCTTGGAGGCTGGAGTTGTTATTTGTGATGGAAACCGTTGTGCTTGGGAGAGGGAGACTGATCTCTGCCCCGGCAAAGCATTCTTTGTGCTTTGCCTGCACTACTGTGCCCCCGTATGGACATTTCTAGGCCCTACAAGACATCTCTGCTGAATGTCCCGTGTTTCCAGCAGTCTTCTCTCTTCTCTTCTCTTCTCTTCTCTTCTCTTCTCTTCTCTTTTCTTTTCTCTTCTCTTCTCTTCTCTTCTCTTCTCTTCTCTTCTCTTCTCTTCTCTTCTCTTCTCTTCTCTTCTCTTCTCTTCTCTTCTCTACTGAACAGAACCAGGGTTGTTATGTGAAACAGCGAATCTCTGCTGGACAAAAAGAAATTAGATACTGGAGAAACTTGATGCTTCTTGTTCTCTGATACAAACCAGGGATCTGTTCTCGCTATGCTGTTCTGTTATATGCCACTCCTTTTCTATTTCCTACCTATTAAAGAGCCTGAAGAGGCTTCCCAAGAACAGATTGAGGAATGGCTGTTTAACAGCCACCACCCTCAGTCACGCAACTACCACATATTGTTTTCCAAGAAATTTTCATGGCCATGGTCTCTTTCTCTGACCTTGACCTCTGTGAGCATACTCCAAAGTCAGAATCATGCTTAACTCGTTTTCTGTTTTGTTGCTGTAGGGGAGACCTGTGAAAGGCAGTGGGAGGCCTGTATCCGGCACTACCCTGCTCCCTGGGCAGAGCTGGCTGTGGAGAATCTCATCCTGACAGTGCCATCTGACAGCATCCACCACATGGAGGACCCACGGCCGCTGCTGACCCTGTGGAACGAGATCATGGTGGCGATAAGCAAGTTGGCAGCCATACCAGCAAAATTCCCAAGGCCAGAGAGGATTGTAACAGATGTCCAGATCTCATGTGGTAGGTACATTGCCATATGGCCTTCTCCAGGGCTAAGAGGCAAGTGGCCTCTAGCAGCAGTTTCTGTTCCTTCAAGGTTATTTTGCTAAAACCAGACTTGGAACATATGTGAGGTGTTAAATGACTGTGACCCTTGCATAATTGTGAGCTACTCCATCAGGGTGGAAACGTGGTAAGGCAGGGCTTGAAAAACATACTGACCTTTCTGTATGCTGCTCTCAAAATTGGTGCTGTCTCCTCAGCTGTTCTCCTGTCGGGGTGTGTTATGATGCAGAGCTGCTGACTGCAGTGGCTTTAGCTCACATGTAGTTACTCATTCTCCCTCCTGAATGCACTGCAGAGCCAGTACAGCTGGGAAGCAGTGACCCGATTTCTATTTTTTCTCTGGCTCAGCCGCAGGACTGTTCACAGGACAGTTAAACCTCTGGGTGCCAACTTGCTGGAGGTGGGCTCACAAAGGCTATTGTGGGCAAAGCTTAGCCTGAAAAGATGTGTGCCTGAGATGACAGCAGTGGGGAAGTAGATATGGTATTGCTGTCAAAGGCCAGGAGTGTGTATTTTTGCAGCTGACGTTCCCCCACTCCAGCTTTTCCAGTTATGAACTGAATGCCTTCGATCTAGAATCAAATTATATGGTAAACATGGAGCTTTGCAATAAAAATTTTGCTCAGTTTTTTTCCAAAATAAACAATTTAAATTCTTCATCCCACAATGAGACAAGGGCTTGGCATGAGCCCTGATGCCCTAAACTTTTGCTAAGCAACAATGGAAAGAATTTGTGGCACATCTTGGGAGTGTTAGGTTCTGCTATGCTGAGCAAATGCCAGTTAAAAATATCATTGTCTACAGACATAAAATTTCTTCTGGCTTGGGTGGACTAAATGGTTTCACTCACATTTCTGGATCTGAACTTTTTGGGTGCTAGTGATTGCTAATTGCATATATCCCTCTTATTAAAAAAGAGGAAGCTCAAGATCTTCACTAGTTCCTGCAGAAAACAGTTCCAGGCCGTTCATGTTCATGTTCACTAGTTCCTGCAGGAAGAGGATTGCCATTCCTGTTCACTCACGAGGCTGCCTCTGTGTGAAGGGCTGCTTATCCCCTGCTGCAACAGGTGTTTGAATTTGGGGGCATTGCTCTTGCATGAAGTTCTTGGAATCTTCAAGAAGGAGGACCAATTAGGGAAGAAGACACCAAGGAGACATAAGTAAAAGCCCTTTCAGTGCAAGTTTCTTGCCTAGCAACCTGCTGGGAAGTTGTTTATGGAATAGCTATCCTGCAAGGTTACAAACAGGCTTAGGTATGATGGGCTTTGCAGCTGTTAGGCATGACAAACTGTGTTTTCCATGTGTCTCATTCACACCACTGCCACTGGAGTGCAGGCCTGCAGTATTCCCACTCTGCACAGGAGCACTCAAGGACTGCCATGGTGCTGAATCACATTATTGCATGGTTGTGTTGGTGTCAACTATACTCAGCCTGTGAGAGTCCAGGTGTGTTCTGGGCAATGGCCAGGCTTTTTTCCTCATCCTAAAACCTCAACTTCAGTCCAACCATGAGTGTACATTTATGTATATAAAGGGAAAGCAGGTGAAGCTGTGCTTAACTGATGGTTCAGTCCTGCCTTTACTTGTTGGACTGTTGTTAGGGTGACTATTTGTTAGGGTGAAATTTGATATGTTTCCTTATGTCACACTAGGAAAAGTTGGTCATTCATGGTAGTAAAAAAAGTGTTATTTGTGAGAGGGAGGAAAGGCACTAGAGAAATGAAAAAAATAGGAAATAAATAATAACTTATGTCTCAGAAGCACTGAGGTGAGCACTTACTGGCACGTGTTGTTACCTGTCTCCTGCAGGCTGGATGCATTCTGGCTACCCCATCATGGGCCACCTGGATTCAACGAAGGAGATGTTAGATGTGAAGCATATGAAAACTACTGGTCTTTGGGGTCCCATCCATGAGCTGGGACACAATCAACAGCAGCAGGCATGGGAGTTTCCTCCTCACACCACAGAGGCCACATGCAACCTCTGGTCTGTCTATGTTCATGAGGAGGTGCTGGGCATTCCCAGGCATCAGGCCCACCAGGCACTCAGGCCACAGTGTCGGAAGGAAAGGATAAAAGACTATCTGAAGAAAGGTGCTCAGCTGAAGGACTGGAATGTGTGGACTGCTCTGGAGACATACCTGCAGGTAACAGGGAAAAGTGTGTGTGTGTTCTCAGTGCAGTCACTGAAGCCTGTGTCAGAGGGATGTCTGCAGCCTGGTGGCTGTAGCTGTGAAGCCTTGTAAGTGTTTCATTACTGTCAGGGTTTATCTTGGGCCCAGAAAGCACCTGAGAGGTAAACAGGCAGAGTGCCTAAAGCTGATGTCTCCTGAAAACCTTCCTTTGCCAGACTTGGGCTTAGCCACTCAGGGAGATAGTTTAGTGCTATGTGCTAATCTTGCTCCCTGGAAGAGAAACAGGAACTGCTGCTTGTTATGCAACATGGGAAAAGGAGGATCAAACTTGAGCACAGCTCTTTAATCCAGGGCAGATTTCCTGTGGGATAGCGGGCTAGTTGTCAAAAAACCTTGGCACTGTAAAGTGTCTAGAAGAGCCAGGCTTTGAACAGTCTCCTGGTGAGTTACATGGCCTTTTACAAAACACACGAAGAGGAGGGTGTTCATATTGTTCAGTGCACTGGGTGGAGCCAGTGTAGTCCATCAAGTGACAAGAGGATGGGCTCAGCTTATCCTCCTGCACAAGGAACTGGATCCCTCACTATGGTCGAGACTCTAAAACATGAACCCTGTCCTAGATTAAAGTGCATTCTCTCGGGAAGCATGCAAGAGAGATTTCCCGCTTTCCCTTAATCCTCCTAGAAACGATTAGCCTAATGGAGAGAGCACTCAACCTGATTTTAACTGGGACTGCAAAGCAGATGTCCATTATGATAGCTTGAGCTACTGACTGTTGTGAGGTGAGTATTCCTCAGCTCCCTTGTCTGAGAGCTCTCACACTTCATATGAGCAAAAGAGTATTTACCGGAGGAGTATTGACCCTGCTTTTTCCACATCCTGGAGAGGCACCTGGATCATCAAGCTGAAGAGTCAACCTCTGGGGTTTTTTTTGGTGAAATGAGTAACAAAATATTTATACAGAGTGAAACAGTTTTAAGAGGAGAATTTTTCCCACAATACCTTACCAGTTTGGCCACTGCCTCACTGCCTCACCCACACTTATAGGCTGGGATCTCCCATCTCCTATCTGGTTCCTAACAGGACTGCTGGAATAAATGTGACATGAAAGAACAATTCTAATTCTGCAACAGCAGTTTTTCTGTAAGAATTCCTTTTGTTCTTATTCTTAGCCAAAGCATGCCCTGTTCATAATCTCTCCTTCCTGTTTTCTCAATACTCTTTGTTCTCCTGTGCTCCTTCTTTCTAGCTATTCTGTCAGTGCCCCCTCTGATGCTTTTTCACTGTCCCCAGAGCAGCAGCTTATATAATAGGTTGCTGACACTTCTGGCTACTCCCAATGTATCTTTGATCTCTGTTTGTTTTGGGAGGCCAGTGTAATGGGGAGGTATTTTTCTGTACTTTAGTGCTGTTAGTTACGTTCTGAAGCCTGAAAGTTGGATGCTTTCATCTAAATTTACATTCGTTCTAAAAGACACTGCAGAGGCCTGTGGAATTTTCTACTGTGTGTAACACAGGAATAATGCCAGTGAAATGATAACTTAATTGTTTTTACACTGCATTCTTTTCCATCAGTTGCAGGAAGGGTTTGGTTGGGACCCCTTCACCCACCTCTTCTCAGACTACCAGAAAATGTCCTCCATCCCAAAAGACAACACTTCTAAGATGAACTTGTGGGCACAGAAGTTTTCTCAGCAGGTGAATAAGAATTTGGCTCCATTCTTTACAGCCTGGGGATGGCCTATCAAGAAAGAGTTGTCTGTGGAACTGTCCTCTCTACCGAGCTGGGAACAGGACCCAATGAGATCCTATAGACCATAAAGGAAAACTACCTAAATCTTGGTTCTCATACTAGCTATGGCCTATCTTTTTCTCCTTGTGTGCTACATGATAGCTCACTATGTGCTTGGATTTATGCTGGATTCTTCAGCTTCCTGCTGCCAGTGGAGGCCAACCCCAACAGAAATTCAACAGGGATCAGAAGATCAGCAACCACCTAAGCTATATTCTGAAGGGTTAAATAATCAATGAGCTTTGTTCTGGGTTCTTCACCTCAGGAGGAATGTAATTCTGAGTCAATTCAGTTCCTACAGAACCTTTCTCTGATGTAATGGAAGTTTTCACGGTGGACCAGTCACTGGACCAGTTTCAAGGACTTTACCATGAGAGTATAGATCTTTAAAGCAAATAGGAGCCTCCACAATGTTGTATTCTTAAGTTATAATCTCAGTAGCATGAGATTTTCACTATTATAATAATAGTGAAATATAATAAAATCTCAAATTTTTAATTCCTCTAATTATGCAGAACTTCCACACCTATCGTGAAAGTGGCCTTATAATGCTTATATACAGGTTATATAATGCATAGTTGATGCTGAAATGCTGTAGGTTTCTTCCTACATTCTATGTCTGTGTGACCCAACAACTGTATTTATGTGAACAAGTCAGTTTTAAGTTGTAGCTGTCCCTCAACCATAGCCTGACATCCAGATATATGCTGATGAAGGTGGGAAAGCGGAAACAGGGAGGGGATTTGATTATAGTCAGTAATGGTTTAACTTGTGGACTCATCAAAGGTTAAAATACAGGCACTGACCTGACAGCCTGAGGGAGCAGAGGGAAGGGAGGCAACAGTTCATCAAGACAGAGGACCAGCCTTTTCCAAGGTGCAACAGAAGTTCATGTTACTCCCATCTCTTTCATAATTGCACAGCTATTATGGAGTGTGGAAAGCACATTAACACTTAGCCTAAGAGCTCACTAGTCCCAGCCTATTCCTTATGTATCATTAATAAATTTTAAAAGTCACTGTAGACTTGCAACTTTTGTATGTGGTCTTATTTTCATGTCTCCGTGCCCAGTAAAAAAAGGCCTAAATAGAACTGACCTGAATAGAAGTGGCCTTGGTGGTAAAGTTGGTCAAAGTTGAAAAAAACCACCATGGAAGTCTCTAGTCTGTGGTGTGGCCTCATATATGTCATAGTGCCAAAGGACGGCACATTAGGCCAAATATCAGTCACAATTAAAGAGTCTGTGCAGCCTCCGTTCTTCAGGCTTGGTAAGTGGTCCCAAAATCCAGCTGAGAATAGCAGGAGGATGAAGAGGCATGTCCGTATTTATGACTTACCCATATTTTCCTGGGTTTTTGTGGGTTTTCTTTTTGTGGTCATGTGTGTAGAAAATGTCAAAATATGTAATGTCCTGGGAAAGTCTTTGCATTAAGCTTCACATTTCTTAGCTCAGAAAGTATTTTGATAAGACCTTCAATTAGGAATTAATCTCTTTCCATGTTCCCAGTATAAGCATGTCTGAGACACCTTTAAAGTGGGTTGATATTAAAAACTGAATATCATCAACATGCAGCAACAGCAGATGTGGGGTCACCAAAGATGACTGGAGCACTTGCCAGCATCCCAGGATCTCCCTGTGATTCAGTTAAAACACAGTTACATCCAGATTAATTTATTATTTCTGAGGCCATGCAAAGGGGTTTACCTGTGGTGATTCTCCTCTTTCTTCACATTTAAAAGTTCTCTTTGAGTTGGCTGCCTTTTTTCACCTGAATGCTGAATTAGGGGGAACTGACATCTCTGCCTGGTGCTGAGCCATCTGTCAGTACAGCCCCCTGGGCTGAGCTGGCCACAGGAACGTCATCCTGACAGTACCAGCTGCTGATGTACACCACACTGGCAACCCAGAGTCTGCTTCCCATCTGCAACAAGATGATCAATGCAATTGCCAGGCCAGCAGCCATCCCAGCAACTTTTCTAAGACCAGAAAGGATGGTGGCAGATGTCCAGATATCTCATGGCAAGTAGAATAACTGGGACATTTTGTCTTTATCTGTGATGGATATTTGTAAGGGAAATACACAAGGCAGTAACGTTATCACGAGACCACGCAGATCCTCAAATCAGCAGATAATTCCAACATATTCAAGCAGACTTCTGGAGAGAGTAAGGATCTTCTGAGAGTGTCAAGACCTTGTATGTGAAAGTAACATATTCTGCTGCTGAATTTGTCACTGTAAAATCCAGTGGAGGGAGGCTGGCCATCAAATGACGTGTGTACCGTATCATGTTCATCTCATTACTGCGGGAGTGAATTTATGCTAATTGCAGCAGAAAGAAGGGAAACACAGGTAGTTGGTTTAGGCAGGACAAAGGAGACTTTGAAACTTGAATTAAGGCATGCAACAGACACATGGGCAGCCTACTATGTAATAAGACCCTGATGTCAGCAGGCATAAGATTGCTTCCATCAGTGGGTGTCGGCGACTGAAGCATGGACCCAGACGGGCAGGGAATCTGAATGGTTTATTCAAAGGAGTGAGCTGGTTTTATACACTTTTCTAAGGCACTGTATTTCCTTGTATGGTGTGACCTATCCCGTGTTACCACATCAGCAACACACTTTCTCAATGTTCTTCTATGGGATCATCACTCACTGTTCACCTGTGTATCAGCTCCTGGCAGGCTCCTCTCCATAAGGGTCTGCTGTGTGACTCCTCCTTCCCCCAGGGTCCGGCAGAGACAGGCCTCTCTGTGCCACCATGTGCTCCTTTGTGCTGCCATGTGCCTCTGCAGGCAGGTTTTACAGCTCACAACCCAATTCTATCTTATAATTCCCCATAAGTGGAGAAGTGAGGGCAGTGGTAGGGGGAAGAGTTGGTTGTAAGCAGCATTTTGCTGTCTGTCATTTAGGAAACGTGCTGTTTAAAGACAATTCACTAAGCCAGTGGAACTGAAGTTTTTTATGAGTGATAAGGAAGCTCCTAAAGGCCAAGTCTCAGAATTATTTTCAATTAATCTTTGTTGAAGTATTGCACTTTTGTCAGTAGGATTAGCAGGTACTTTCAGCTCTACTTGACTGCAGCACTAGAGGTGTTTTCTACCACTTGAATTGATAAATTCGTCAGCTGCCCAGGCTACCACTCAATAATTCACAGCTCCAGCAGCTTGACTCACGTGGTGTATCTGCTGTCAGTCAGGCAGAGCTGATTCAAGAGAGGCTGGCTCAAGTGTAAACACTGGCACGGGTTGCCCGGAGCCAGAGGTAGCAACATTCAAGATCGGGTTGGATGGCACTCTGAGCAACCTGATCTGATGAAGATGTCCCTGCTCAATGTAGGGGAGTTGGACTCGATGACACTGAAGGTCCCTTTCAACCCAAATCATTCCATGATTCCATGAAAGATGGGTGCTGTGTTTCCATGCTGCATTTGCTCCTCCAAGCATGTCTTTATGACAGAAGGATTTTATTAATCAATCACTACATCTGGCCTTGTATGGCTCTGAAACTAACAGGGAAGTTGTAATCTGTCAGTGGCTCTGCAACAGTTGTGTTGAGATTACATATCAGTTGCTTCTGGATTGATTTATGTGGCTCCTTCTCTTAAGGTAAGCAGCCCTCTGCACAAACACAGCTGATCCTCTGCACAGATCCAGGCAGCACTGTCCACCAGAGGCCACGCTGGAACCCAACATATAAAGCTCTCCCAGATTCTGTCAGACCTGCTGAAGTAAGTGGAGTGTAGCACCATTTCAAAGATGTGAATGGCTCTGTATCCCCCTTGCACTCCTTTGGAGCTATAAGGAACCAGTTCAGCCTGTTTAATTGTCACTGAAGGAAAAAGAACCAAAGATATCAAAATCCTATTAAAAGCTACTGGAACATGACTTTTAAAGCTGGTTGTGGTTGTCAGCAGTGCTGAGGAAGATATTTAGGAGTATAGTAAGTTTGTTTGTCATTGCTGAAAAAAGAGATTTTTTGCAAACAGCATGAAAACCAGCAGAATTGGGACTGAAGAGATGACAATTACAGTGAAGAAGTAGTGGTGGCTATCAGCAGCAAATTCTACCCAAATCTGAAGTGAACTGTGGAATAATATGCAATAGTAAAGAGCTACTTTACTAAAACAAACTGACAAGAATCTGCCTTCTCAAAAACCAACAAAATAAAAGAAATCCCAGTTCAAGATTTGCTTTGTGGTGCAGCAGACACTGTCAGGGCACAGGGGAGGCAGCTGCTCCCCACGGGTCAGGTGGCCAGGAGCCAGCTGCTCCAACACAGCCAGCAGGACAGCTGGGGACCAGCCACAACACCTGAGTGAGGCAAGCAGGGCACACGTGGCACAACAGCCAGGGTCCAGATTGCTAGACAAGTCTCCAGGGATGAGGAAGGTCTGAGGTCAAGCATGGAAATCGATCCTCGGGTCAGGGTTGGGTCTGGTGATGGTAACCAAGGTCAGGCATAGTCCAGTGGTTGCCAGGCAGGCCTATTGTGATGAGGCACATCTGAAATCAATTGAGGAAGTCAGACCATGGATCTGCAGGCAAATTAAGCTTGCAACACATTTACAAATTTATTATTTTAATCCAGGGAAGCTTCTTTCCTTTCCTCACTTTCTGCAGCCCCTGGATCCCTACCCCAGATTATCTCACTCCGTTGACTATTAGTCTCCAGCAACTGTGTACATGTACCAGCTCACAGGATTCCACAACTCAACATGAGTCAGTCCTGATCTGTCTCCAAGTACAGCAGGAGAACCAGAGCTGCAGGGAAAAGTTTTTGAAGCAGTCCTCAGAAAATGTGCTTGTTTTGAGTAATAGGTGATCTCAGCACAGTGCAAGGCTCATTGGTCTGTGGAATGTACTGGTTTGGGATGTAATAGTGAACCACAGCCTTTGGACAGTACCAAAGATGACTTCTGATCACTGAAAATTGTTATTTTTCTTTTTCTTTCTGGTTTTTTTTTTTCCTAATAATACATTTAAGCCAGTCTTTCAGTTTTGTGGTGCAATACTTCATTCAGTAGCAACCAGTGTTCATTGACAGTACAAACATCACCTGTGCAGAGTCTCTAGGCAGGGATCCTGCAGTTTGTGCTGTGAGAAGAGAGTCTTATGTATTGTAAGTATGCTGAGATATTTTAAATATGCATACTTATGATCATGGAGAGGTGGGTTGATATTTTTTATCAATCTTATTTTGAACAATTGCAACAACTGGGAAAAAAAAGTAGGGATCAAGCCTTTGAGCACAGCCCTCCCCTTTGGGATGAAGAGTACTTATGTAACTATTTGATGTTTGGTTTTCTGTAAATATTAGACAGATGAGCTTCTTTAATAATCTGATGTTGTTAAAGGGCTACTTTGGTTCTTCAGTATGGTTTTAAAATTTTTGGGATAGCTACACTTCACAAAAAAAAAAAAAAAGAAAAATGCCCTGTAAAAAGATCAGTAATTGAATTGAATAAAAGATTTTAAGAATGCAGGTAGAATAATTCTAAACTTGCATACATGTATTTTGTACTGTGATGCTTACGATTCATAGTTGCGAGAGGCCTTTGGATAGAAAGCCTGCACTGAGATATTTTCTAAAAACCAAAATGTGCCTGAGCTCCCAGATGATGATGACTCAAAAAAGAATCTGTGGGCAGAAACCTTTTCTCATCTGGTCAGGAGGAATTTGACTCCTTTCTTTAAGGCCTGGGGATATCCAGTCCAGGAGAACCCTTCCCAGCAGCTGGCTGTGATTTTTTTTCCCAGCTGGTCAGATAGTCCCATGAAGCAATGTATCTCCTAAGCAGGTCTTGACTCATGAAAATGTGATTGTCTGTCATAAAGCCAGTGCTCTGCAGTAGTTTTAAATGGTGTCTGAATGGTGTGGTGTCCTAATGAATCTGAGAAGTACCTCTGCATTGTACACGTGATAGAAGAGCTCATTCTTGGCTCCCTCCCAAGACTGCCTTTTTCTGTGTGGGTCCTACTACTTCCTTTCCAAAAGGAGTAGTTTTAACCACAGAAGGGGAAGCATTCTCTCTCTTATTACCAATGAAACCAAGCAACCCCTTCCCATTTTTTACTTTGTTTCTTTATCTCCAAAACATTCTCTGTTCCAGACCTACTCTGATTTCAGGTATGCAAAGTTTGTTAATTATAATCATTAGGAGAAGAGTTGGAAAGGGGGGGAAATGTCACTTTAAAAACAGAGATGTTAGGACATAATAAAGCTGGAAATAAATGGAAGAACTCAGGTCAAATTATGGCTACATCATCATTTAAAGGAAAACCTTGATGGACAGCACAGGAAAGGCCTTGATCTGTGTTTAATGCTCTGAAAGAGGTTGCCTTCATGCTCTGATTTCAGAGTTGGCAACTGTGTAGTGAGAAACAGCTGCTTTAGCTCATGTCAGAAGTAAGAGTGTTCAGGCAGCGAACTTACCTTCTTGATCCTTAGCTAGAGTAAATTTGCAGGCATCTCATGAGTGTAAAATTGTGGCAACTCAGTCTGCATGAGAATCTAGGACAGCAGGTGCCTCACCTTACAGGATTGAATGTCATGGCAGAAAAGCAGCACTGGAGTGTGTTTACAGTGGTCTGTTTTGATCTCCAATCTAAATAACCAGATCAATGTCCTGTTCTTAAATGCTACACTGAATTTCCCCTATGTTAAAACACGGACTATAGCACAAGCCAGTTTTTATGGTGCATTTCAAGATCCTGAGAGGAGAAATTCCTTGTCTTATGGCTGTGTTTTCTTTTTCTAGTGAATGTTGCAGAATTCTTACCTTGTTGTAAGGCCACTGATGCACCACAAGGGACTGCAGTGACAGTCACAGGCTCTCTGCATCTCCTCCTGGTCATATGAATGTAGATCACAGGGACACTGAGAGAGTGCAAGTGACTTGCTGTGAGCAGGAGATAGTGCTGAAGTGCTGGACCTCATGATCAGCTGAGGCCTTTCCAGGAAACCAGCAGATTGTCCAAAAGCCTGTCAAGATAAATGATTTATAATTAAGCAGCAGGATGTGAAAAAGTTTGTTCAGGTATGTAAACTGATTGCATATAAAATAAAAAAGTGTTTATATTTCCTTGTAACCAGGTACAGACATAAAGGCTAAAATCATAGGATTTGTCTTAGACCATGTGAGATAAACAATGGATAACCAGAATGAACAGGACAACTGAAGTGGGGGTTGTGGATCCTTTGGATAAAAAGAACCTTTCAAGGCCAGCAGTACCTGTTAGTTTTCCCAGTTAGTATTAATACCTTACACAAGACTGCTTAGGAAATAATTTCAGAAACACTAAATTTTAAAAGGCAGAACATGATGTGTGTCCAGTGCCAGAACTTCTTTAAATGCCATTTCTCTCTTTTATTTCTCCCAGACAACATTGTATGCTCTTCATCTGTGGTCTACAAGAAAAGGTAAAAGGAAACAAAATTTAAAAGGAAAAAAAAAAGAAGTAAAGGGGGAATCAGTATGAGGGACAGCAGGCATGCAAAGAAAATAAAGAAGTGGAGAAATGGATGTTGTAAGGGAACATGAAAGAATCTGAGGTGGGATAAAACAGAAAAAGACAAAGAGTAGGGGAGTAATTCTCTGCTTTGTCTGAAAAAAGAACAGACACCTTGGAGGAAAACTTCATATGAAAGTCCTTATAAAAAGACAGTGGGTGTCATGAAAAGCACATACATTTCACTTTATTTCATCTCTTGGCTTGGCAAGGGTCATCATTTATTAGAGAAAGTCAGGTATATCCTATAAGGGAAGATTCAGCTGTCAGAGCTCAACACAAAGAGAGCAGCATGCTCAGCGTACAGATGTAATTAATAGGTCTGGCCATAAGTATCAACACTGGATGTCCTTCTGACATGGCTCTAATGATGTTTTTCCAGCTGAAGACAGCATCTCAAAGACTGGGCATCATGAGCTTTCTGGAGAAAACCAGGAGCTAGCTCAGGTTTGAACCACAAGATAATTTTGTTGCAGCAGTCAGAGTACCTGCACTCTATGGTGTGTGTACTCTCAGAAATGAATGTCACTGTGGCTGCTTTCGTCAGGCCCGAGTTCCTTTCCAAAGCAGAATTTAATGTGCCAAGGAGTGGTGAACATCCAGGTCTTGTTCTGAGAGGCAGCTGGGATGTGGCCAATATGTCCACCTGAAAACAAGGACTGCAGGAGTCATCATGAGGAATGCCATTCTGATAAACTTTTTGTGCTTCCCACCCAACCTCTGGGTTCAGTACACAGGATTGTCCTTCTGAAGCTTTCTGAAAGTGCTGTACCTGACTGTCTGTCTTCACCTCTGCCTCTTGCTATAACATCTACTGCCTCCTGAATCAAAACAGACTTGAGGGGTAAAGACTGATTCTTATCTGTTGGAGATAGGCACCTCCTTCAGCCAAATCCATACTGAAGAGGGGGTCAGGAACCTCCTTTCAGCAATTCTGCAGGCAAACCCAGCATCATCTCCCAAGATCCCGCTTTTGTCATGACACCTCAAGAAACTCTTTGTCTTCCAAATTTGGGGCATGGAGATTGTTTCTAACAAGTTGTATTTTCTTGCAAACCAATCTCTTGGTATGAGTTTTGCTCTGCCCCATACAACCTTCCAGGAGCCAGAACTGCATCTGCCTCTAAAATCTCTTGTAAAACATTGGTCATTCTCTGTGTGTCTTATCTGCCTCTTTTTCTTCCTCAAAACCCTGTTGCTGTAATTTCCAGAACTGATCTGAGGGAAATAAAAAAGAGAAGTCTATTGCAATGTTTGGGTTTGCTGTCGTGTTGGACAAGACAAAATAGTTTTCTGCATTGTGAAAGTATGCAGCAACTTTGGAAACTAGGAGGCAACGATTTGCAACAGCCAAGCTTTTGGTCCAATGGCTAAACCAGAAACCTGAAAAACACATTTCTTCAGGTAGAAGTGACAAAAATTTATACTCAGATTTTTTATGGAAAAAAAATCACCCAGAACTGGTTTTTCAGGCTGTATTTTTAGTCCCAAACTGGAAACGCCCAGCTCTTCAAAGAGTATGGATATCATTGACGAAAGGGAGCAACATGCAGACTAGAGTTTGGGAAATTTTAGGGAAGCAGAGCATTGCTCAAGACTTCTGTGTATCTGATTTGCAGTGGTGCCTCTGATAGGGGTCTTCCACCCTTTTCTCACATTAGAAATTTCTCCGTGGGGGACTCTGGTTTTTATCCTTCTGGCTACATTTAATTGCTTTCTCTCTTTTTCATTGCCATGCCTCATCCTGTCATATCTCAGCAGAATCTCCAAAATCTTCTTTCTGCTGCATCGTGGGCAAACAGTGGCTGGCACTGAATACTACACAGCCTGCTCTGTTTCTGTCTTCACAAGTAATTCTCCAAAGTGTTCAGGGCCTTCTTCCTCCCATGCTCTACAGATGAACACTACGTTGTTCCTGCTCCTGGCCAGTCCAGCACACTCAGAAATATTCTCATCTACAGATGCCAAACACACAGAAAAGTTAAAACCTCTGTGTTGAGAGGCTGGGTTGTGGGAATGTGGGACACGTCACTCAGAAGACATCCTCATGCAAAGAGCAGAATTAACATTTATTACATTAAAAAAAAAAAACTTATCAACACACAGTGTGCTGAAGGAGAAGGAAACATTAAAACCATTAATAATTTTTCCATTCAGAGGAGGAACAAGGGCACTCCAGTGAATGCTGTTCTTTCAAATTCTGCTCTGGTGATTTGAAGGATGAGTATCCTTTCATGAAACAGTGATGGCTTTTTCCACATCATTGAGATATTGACTGGACCAGGAGTCAAGGAAAGTGCTGAAGAATTAGCTCTGAAGGAGGAGAGTGGACCAGCAGGACCTTGACATCAGCCTGAGCTATTTCACCCAGGACTGATCTCCAGCTTGTAAAGGGATGCAGGGGCACAAGCTGGGAACTGAGGTCCTTTGGAGCTCAGATTTTATGTCCTTCCTCAGAGAAGTTCGACTGCCCGTTCACAAATTCGATAGCAATTTGTGAAGCAAAGGACGTTATTCCAGTTACTGAAAGTGTTGGGGTCCATGTTTCCCTTGACATGAATTGCAGCACATTTTTCTGCAAAGAGTAAATTGGGCTCCCCAGGCTTCCAAAACCTGTAAAAGAAAGTTCCTTGATTGGAAATGCCCTAGCATGCATGACAGTGGATGTGGAGTCACCTCAAACAGTTGTGGAAAAGGAACGTTACTGCGACAGAAATCAGGAGCCATAGTTTTGACTAGAAAACTAGTTAAGCTTTCTGACTTGCAAAGCAGTTGAAGACAGAAATACCTGCCTTACACAATGTATTGGTCACCTGGACTGCAGGCATGAATTAAAGGGCCCTCCTCACTCCACCAGGATACTCACGTGGCTGTCTTTTCATACGGAGTCTGATCCACCCACTGCCACTGCCCATTTTTGTGAGCAGATAAGCCTATGTAGTATTTTGTTTCATAGACGTTAGTAACTGTTTCTTTTGCCAAGTTGAAGAGGAAATCCTGGAAAAAAGCACAGTGTCCATGAGGGGCAGGACTGAGCACAGGGAGGCATCAGGAGTCCACCCTGCTGGTGGCAGAGGGGAGCTGGTGCTGCAGGGGTGCAGCCAGGACCTTCCCCCTCCCCTGCAGGACAAGGAGGGGCTCCGAGTACCCTCCAGGGCCCAGCACGGTGTCTCTGGCTGCTGGGTCCCTCTCTCAGCCCTGTGCACCCACCTGCTCTGCCTTGCTGTTGATCACCACCAGCTGGGAGCCCATCCCAGTGCAGTTCTGCTGACTCTCAGCCCATGACATCTTATCAGTGGACAGGAAATAGCAGCTTCTTTGAAACCTTCTCCAGCCCTTTGGGCAGCACATCCAGCCTTCCACTGTTGGGCAAAAAAATCCTGCTTTTGAACAAAATGTGCTGTCCTTTATGACTGTGAGTTCAATGTAGGGTCCCAGGTGTTAGGAGTGGGGTTTGAACCCCATCTTTAGTCTAGACAGAGATAAATGCTCTCTTCTGCACCCCACAAGTAAAGCTGCCAGCAGTCTGGCAGGCTCCTGTCACAAGGCCCCTGCCTGAAGGGGCCCCTTCCCTTTCTCTGTTTCTCCTGCCATTTCCATGCAACATCTCTTTGTTGAGAGATGTGGCTTCTGCCTTGCCCTTCTTGAGGAAGCAAGATGGGAAGTAGTTGGCTTGGAAATGCTTCCATCAGAGAAGTGTGGTCCAAGCTCTCAGCTCATGCAGACTGAGAGACTTACAGCAAACTGCTCTGACAGCCTTGCTGCCACCACAGGCAGTTCCTTACACAGCCAGGTTATCCAAGAGATCTGCCTTATGGCCAGGAAGTCACGTGGTGGAATAAAAAGCCGCCACAGATATATCCTCACAAAACATGAAGTTGCATGTGGGCAGATCCCTGACCTGAGTTTGGGAACTTGCACTACAGGCATTCCAGCACTCCACATTACCCTAACTTCATGTGTGATTGCAGCTCAGTTCTCCAGCTATTCCTAACTACTTAACATCATCCTCCCTCCTCTGTCCCTCACACTGAGCATGGTGCTTGTGTGAACAGGCAGTGAGCCGGCACAGGGAGTGGAGCTGGATTGAACCAGCCTGTATAAAAACACTTTTATCTAGATCAGTAGACCAGACTTGCATTAGAGGGGTTGTGTGAGGGGAAGAGTAGGAAGGTTGGTCAAATGCAGGTATGGAACGACCCACCCTCTTCCACTGGCCTGGAATATGTTTCCATAGCATCCTAAGTAAAAATGTACAATACAGTGTCTTCTTCCCTCAATTCCCCAGATTCCTTCCTTAAAACAATCCATTTGTGACTGACAATGATATTCCCAACCTCAAAGGTTGAGGGGAAAACCAGACTAAATTTTGGTGAAGTTCTTTGCATTGCTTATGAGGCTCTCAGCATCACTCACTTTTGTCTGCAGAACTGCTGGGGACACAGTACCACTCTGTAGAGTTCTGGAGGAGAGTCTTGTACTGGCCATAGCTTCCATCAAGTAAAGCCACTGAGAAGAGAGGAAAGAGAAGGAAAGAGCTATTATCATCATTTCCACCTCATGCATGAGCAACAAGTGCTATCCATCACCTTCTGCTTATAGCCCCTAGAGAGACTCTGTGATGTTAACAAGCGATGAAATCTGGATTGAACAAGGATGTGAGGAGAGCAGACCATTTCTCCCACTACCAGTCACTCCTTCCCTTGGATGAGCTTCTCTCACCTCTGCTGGTGAGAGAATCACTTTCTCAGCTGACAAAGATGGATTAGAAATCCTCTGAGGATGGGATAAGGAAAGGGACAAAGAAGTCGTGGGAAAAGCTAATAATAGTGGAGAGACCTGGGTTTTGGTGAAGGCCATTTGCCTGCTGGCAGAGGGACTAGGAAATGGGTTTTCCACCTGACAAAAGGCAGTCACCTGAGCCCTTCATCCCGAGGGAATTAAGAGACCCTGGAACCCACCAAGGCAGATGGTCACCAAGGCAGCTTTGATGACAAGGGCAAAAGTAAGGAAGACCCAGATGTTCAGCCAGGAGCAGCTTCTCTCTTCTGCTGGGGCTGAAAAACACAAAGCAGGAGTGGGAATATCCCAGCCCAGAGTCAGGGGCAGGATAACCCAGGCAGCTCCGTAGCCCAACACCCTGCTGGTCCCTTGTTCCAAGGACAGGGGAGCCCCACAGGTGCTGGAAGCAGGTGCTGCTGCCTGTCACTAGCAGTGGGTCAGACCCACAGAGCAGAGAAACACAGGGGTTGCCCTGAGGCTGCTTTTTATTTCCCTGTTTATCACAAGCCCTGTCTGGATTCTGCCCAAACCTCACCCCCCCTTTGTCCTGTCAGACCTCCTTTCTCCTCAACGCATCTTCCTCCTTGCCCTCTGTTACCCCTGTCTGTCACTGATTGCTCTTTCTGGACCTCCCTCCTCCTCCTCTCTCTTTAGAGCTTCTTTCTCTCACTACCTGTATTTTGGCTCTGTACCGGGAGCCCCTTTCTGCAGTGGCACACTGCCCCAAAGGAGTGAGTGCCCAGCTCAGCGTGGGCACAGCCAGACACACAGAAGGCATTGTTTCCACAGGGGGGAAAGGCACTTGGGAGCTCTTGGGAGAGCCTTGGCTGGGTTGTCCTTCAGAGATGGGAGCACGGATTGTGCTCAGCTTGATGCAGACAGCTTTACCAGGGGAATCAGAGAAGGATTGCACCCTTCAGTCCCATTGTTTACAGACAAACCACTGAAGGGAGTAGCAGACCACGGTCTGCCTGGACTTCCATTCCCCCTGGCTCTAGGAAAAAGGCCATTCTGCCAGCCTGGGCACTGCCCAGTTCCCTCATCTGCTGCTTTGCTCTTGTCCTAAGCCCCATCTCCTGGTAGGAGGCCGGCCACCGTACCATGCCCAGCATCCACCCCAGCCCTGCCTTTCCCCCAATTCCTTTGACAGGAGGACAGAAAGGAAGGAAGGTTTGGGGGTTACCTGCAGTTCCAGGACTGACTCTCCTTTGGTGATTCATCCTCTCTACCACAGGATCACTCTTCTCCAAGGGTGCTCATTACCACTTTGGCTGCAAACACAGCCTTCCTCCTGCACAGGGCACCTCCCACACTGGTGAGGAGCCTTCGTGGGCTCTAATCTGGTGTGGAGAAAAAGCCATATCCTGGGTGTACCCCAGAGCACATGGAAAGTGGGGAACTTCTGTCATTTCTCTGCCAGGATATTTCAAAAGATGCTGGTTGCAACACAGAAACTGACCAAGGAAAAGGAAAACAGATGAAGGGGAGCATCACTGCAGCTCAAACCATCTCCCTTTGCACAGCCTCAGGCAGTTTCACAGGACATCCATGGCCTTCCCTCTCTGGTGCTTGCTCTTTCCTGC
>NW_008238359.1:602548-634371 GCF_000691975.1 Corvus brachyrhynchos
CCCTGGGTGTGAAAACACATACCCTGGCAGGTACATTTGGCATTTGCTAGCAAAGGGCTAAACCCACTGAGCACAGCCTGCCAAAGGGAGCCAAAAATGACAGGAAAGCATATCTGTGACTCAGTCTGGGCAGTGCCCATGTGCATCCTGAGCCCAGAAATCCAGAGCACAACAGAGAACTTGCCAACGCTGTCTTTAACTAATTCCTCTGGAAGGGAGGATGGAGCTTGGGGCAGAAGGGTTCCTTATGACCTGGCATTGTGGAGCAGGAGGATCACTAGGCAGTGCCAGACTCCCTGTGCATGACAGATCATGAAGTTTTCCTCAGCTGTGACTGCACAAGCTGCAGACACACGTGGAATGGACTGAGATGGGAACACAGCCTTTGCTCTAGTTCCATCAGCTGGTTTCTCCCTGTGCAGAGGCATGCAAGGGTGCAGAGACATGGGAATGGGAGAGCTCATGGCAATAGCACAGGCATTTTGGCTGAAGCATCAGCAGATCAGGGCACAGAACTGCTTACAAGTGAGGACAAGGCTGAACTCTCTGGAGAAGAAATCCTCTGATTCTGTTGTTCTGAGCACCACAGGCTGCAGGCAGGGTCAGACCCTACATTTCTAAACACGGTCATGTAACCAATGTTCACAAGCTCTCACCCCACATAAAAACACATGCACATGACTTGTGCAACCTCCAGTCTCCCACCACCAGCCCGGGAAGTGCAGCTGCAAGAACACATCCCCTTTGTGGAAGCAGGGGTTCCCCAGTCCCACACGCTTCCCGCTGCAGATGGAGGGTTCGTGTGTAGCCACACCTCTTGCAGCAGCCTGTGAAGCACAGCTGAAAGCACAAGGTCCCGCTGTGCCGCTGCTGGACCGTGGCTCTGTGCCTGCTGCAGCCCTCACTGCCATGAGCGAGGTCACCCACGGCACTCAGCTGCCAGGGAGCTTCTTACACACAGAGGTGGCCAAGGTGCAGAGCACCCTGAGCTCGATGGCCACTTCCTTCCCACTTCTCTGTCCTCTCTCTCTTACAATGTTCTTGCTTCTTCTCAACTTTGTTTTCAGCCTGTTTCCTCTCTGTCTCAGAAGCCTGGCCCTCATGCCCTGGTTACTGTTATGCTGGTCATCATGGTCTCTAACAGCCAGAATTTTGGGCCAAATGCCTCCTCAAATAGTTGCAGGTATTCAATTCACACAGCTCTTTGCATTCACACTCCTATTTTATCGCTTGCTGCTGTCCAGGCCACCTGACCACCATGAAGTGGGATGGGTAAGGCTCAAGAGGGTTCCAAGTATGAAGGACAGCAAGTGTGCTCGTGTTCAGAAATGAACGTGGTGGAGGAAGTTCTCTCTTTCTCAGTGGTTGGTGGCAGTTTCTCCATCAATGTGAATCCCCTGGGCAGTCCTGTTTCCAGTTTTCTTGAATTCCAAATGATTTGAAGGAAAAGGCTGACCTGAAACAGGGACCTAAGGGCAAGCAGCCTGGGAGGAAATGCTAACAAAGCAAAAGGCAGAAAACATGGGAGAAGTGCTTCCAGCAGGGACAATGGAGGAAGAGAGGATTAATCCCAGGGGGAGTTGTTCCCACTGTGCCTGCTTGCTTTGCCCTCTCACAGGCTGAAAAGCAGCCCCACAGCCCTGAGCCCCAGCCGGGTGGGAGCGGGGCAGCTCACAGAGCGGCTGTCAGCCTCAGCAGCTTGTGCTGCTGTTTTGGAGCTTTGTTCTCAGCAGTAAAGTACAAGCAGTCCCAGAGGACTCTGCAGCATCCTTATCACGCAGCTTCCTGAGACAGCTTATGGGGAACCCAAGGATGAGATGGGCTCTGCTGGATCTCACACTCACCAATGAGGCTGAACTGTTGGGGATGTAGAGGCTGAGGTCCAGCTTGTCTGCGGTGATTCTGACATGTTGGTGAGTCAATCCTTGCAGGGAACATGAGGTCCAGGACATGGCCTCTCAGATGGACAGAGAGGTGGACTCTCAGAGGTGGACTCTTCCAGATCTTGATTCATCCCAAACTCCCAGGATGAATCACCCTTGTTTTCCTCCTGCTCTGTACCCACAGGCATCACTCCTACATGGAATCCTGCCTTCTTCCTACAGCCGAGGTGAGAGGGCCTCATCCGAGCCCAGAAATCCAGAGCACAACAGAGAACTTGCCAACGCTGTCTTTAACTAATTCCTCTGGAAGGGAGGACGGAGCTTGGGCCAGAAGGGTCCCTTATGACCTGGCATTGTGGGGCAGGAGGATCACTAGGCAGTGCCAGACTCCCTGTGCATGACAGATCATGAAGTTTTCCTCAGCTGTGACTGCACAAGCTGCAGACACACGTGGAATGGACTGAGATGGGAACACAGCCTTTGCTCTAGTTCCATCAGCTGGTTTCTCCCTGTGCAGAGGCATGCAAGGGTGCAGAGACATGGGAATGGGAGAGCTCATGGCAATAGCACAGGCATTTTGGCTGAAGCATCAGCAGATCAGGGCACAGAACTGCTTACAAGTGAGGACAAGGCTGAACTCTCTGGAGAAGAAATCCTCTGATTCTGTTGTTCTGAGCACCACAGGCTGCAGGCAGGGTCAGACCCTACATTTCTAAACACGGTCATGTAACCAATGTTCACAAGCTCTCACCCCACATAAAAACACATGCACATGACTTGTGCAACCTCCAGTCTCCCACCACCAGCCCGGGAAGTGCAGCTGCAAGAACACATCCCCTTTGTGGAAGCAGGGGTTCCCCAGTCCCACACGCTTCCCGCTGCAGATGGAGGGTTCGTGTGTAGCCACACCTCTTGCAGCAGCCTGTGAAGCACAGCTGAAAGCACAAGGTCCCGCTGTGCCGCTGCTGGACCGTGGCTCTGTGCCTGCTGCAGCCCTCACTGCCATGAGCGAGGTCACCCACGGCACTCAGCTGCCAGGGAGCTTCTTACACACAGAGGGGGCCAAGGTGCAGAGCACCCTGAGCTCGATGGCCACTTCCTTCCCACTTCTCTGTCCTCTCTCTCTTACAATGTTCTTGCTTCTTCTCAACTTTGTTTTCAGCCTGTTTCCTCTCTGTCTCAGAAGCCTGGCCCTCATGCCCTGGTTACTGTTATGCTGGTCATCATGGTCTCTAACAGCCAGAATTTTGGGCCAAATGCCTCCTCAAATAGTTGCAGGTATTCAATTCACACAGCTCTTTGCATTCACACTCCTATTTTATCGCTTGCTGCTGTCCAGGCCACCTGACCACCATGAAGTGGGATGGGTAAGGCTCAAGAGGGTTCCAAGTATGAAGGACAGCAAGTGTGCTCGTGTTCAGAAATGAACGTGGTGGAGGAAGTTCTCTCTTTCTCAGTGGTTGGTGGCAGTTTCTCCATCAATGTGAATCCCCTGGGCAGTCCTGTTTCCAGTTTTCTTGAATTCCAAATGATTTGAAGGAAAAGGCTGACCTGAAACAGGGACCTAAGGGCAAGCAGCCTGGGAGGAAATGCTAACAAAGCAAAAGGCAGAAAACATGGGAGAAGTGCTTCCAGCAGGGACAATGGAGGAAGAGAGGATTAATCCCAGGGGGAGTTGTTCCCACTGTGCCTGCTTGCTTTGCCCTCTCACAGGCTGAAAAGCAGCCCCACAGCCCTGAGCCCCAGCCGGGTGGGAGCGGGGCAGCTCACAGAGCGGCTGTCAGCCTCAGCAGCTTGTGCTGCTGTTTTGGAGCTTTGTTCTCAGCAGTAAAGTACAAGCAGTCCCAGAGGACTCTGCAGCATCCTTATCACGCAGCTTCCTGAGACAGCTTATGGGGAACCCAAGGATGAGATGGGCTCTGCTGGATCTCACACTCACCAATGAGGCTGAACTGTTGGGGATGTAGAGGCTGAGGTCCAGCTTGTCTGCGGTGATTCTGACATGTTGGTGAGTCAATCCTTGCAGGGAACATGAGGTCCAGGACATGGCCTCTCAGATGGACAGAGAGGTGGACTCTCAGAGGTGGACTCTTCCAGATCTTGATTCATCCCAAACTCCCAGGATGAATCACCCTTGTTTTCCTCCTGCTCTGTACCCACAGGCATCACTCCTACATGGAATCCTGCCTTCTTCCTACAGCCGAGGTGAGAGGGCCTCATCCAGACCTGACAGCGGCTGCTGCTCACTGCAGGCTGACCCCAGGAGTGGACACCCAGCCGAGGGACCTGCTGGTCAGCTCTGTCCTTCAAGGGCTGTGCACCTTCAGCTGGCTTCACCACTGCAGGCCTAACCCTCCTGTTCTGGGATGGCTCTTGTCTGGAGGAGGGACAACAGGAAATCTGCTCCTTGTCCTGCTCGTGGGCTAGGAGTTATCACAGAGGGAGGCCTAAAGGGGAGTCCTGCATGGCAAAAGCCAGAAGCTCGTGGGAATGGTGCTAAAGACCCCAGACAAGGCAGGCCTTTGCAGCCAGTGCCAAGCCCAGCAGTCCAGGCTGGTGTTGGGAGGAGCTGTGCCACTGCAGAGCATGGTTTCTGGGCTGCAGATGGAGAGGCCCTCACTTGCAGGGCTACACTGGATATGTGTAAACAGACATTTTTTCTGCTAGCAGGCTTTCATCCTGCTGCAGCCAGGCAGGGCAACAGGACAAGGCAGCTGTTTGAGCTGGGGTCAGTGCTTTCTGCCTGGCCTGATTTGTGTGGGGTTTTTTTATGTATACATCCTGTTTCTTCCCTATGTCCCTAGATAAGTACATACTGTCCCTACACTCTCTCTGGGACACAGAGAAAGGATTCACTTTCATGGGTAGGACTGAGGCGCACAGACAGGAGCTGCACATCCAGTTGCACTCCCTGTGGGGAGCTGGCACTGTTTGGTTAGGGAGGCTTAGGCACAGGATGTTTCCTGAGGAAAGAGAAGTGAGGACACAGGAGGCAGGAAGTGGGAAGGGGTGGAGTAAAGGGAGATCCATGGTGTCCAGCAGGACACGAAGGCAATTCAATAAGCAATGAAGTTCTGGATGGGATGTCATGTGCAGCAGGAGCCCTGCCTCTTCAGCCTCTTCTGCAGCATGATCTGGCCTGGGCAGGCATGCCCTTACAGGCACCACTGAGGATTTGGCTGTCCAGGAATGCTGCTGCCTCAGGTGAGCCTGGAATCAGCTCTGAGTCAGGAAGAGGACTTCTTCCTCCAGGTGGCTCTGAAGGCCCAGTGTGGATTGTTTCTCCCATGGCAGCAAGTCCAAAGGGAGGGCCACAAAGATGAAGGCAATGAGGACAGAGACAGAGGGCTGGAGCACAAGCTAAAAGAATTGGGATTGTTCAGCCTGGGAAAGAGAAGATTCCGAAGTGGTCTTATAGCAGCCTTCCAGGAGGCTTCCAAGAAGGCTGGAGAGGGACTTTTTACAAGGGCATGTAGTGATAAAGCCAGGGGGAATGGCTTTAAACTGAAAGGGGGCAGGTTTACAGCAGGTATGAGGAAGAAATTCTTTTCTGTAAGGGTTGTGAGGCATTGGCACAGGTTGCCCAGAGAAGCTGTGCATATCCCATCCCTGGAAGTGTTCAAGGCCAGGCTGGATGGGGCTTTGAGAAACCTGCTCTAGGGGAAGGGGTCC
Source organism: Corvus brachyrhynchos (assembly GCF_000691975.1). Classification (NCBI taxonomy): domain Eukaryota; kingdom Metazoa; phylum Chordata; class Aves; order Passeriformes; family Corvidae; genus Corvus; species Corvus brachyrhynchos. The sequence continues at coordinate 608,104 of NW_008238359.1, forward strand.
CTGATCAAAACCTAGAGGTTGAAAACTGATGTTCCTTAAAGGCTCCATCCAACCCAAACCATTCCATGATTCTAGGACTATACCCCCACAGCTTAGAGATGGGGGGAAAAAGAGATTCAGAGACATGGCACAGAGCATTTTTCCATTGGTCTGATATTGTATTTCCTCTTGTACATAAGCAATGAAGTTCTGGATGGGATGTCATGTGCAGCAGGAGCCCTGCCTCTTCAGCCTCTTCTGCAGCATGATCTGGCCTGGGCAGGCATGCCCTTACAGGCACCACTGAGGATTTGGCTGTCCAGGAATGCTGCTGCCTCAGGTGAGCCTGGAATCAGCTCTGAGTCAGGAAGAGGACTTCTTCCTCCAGGTGGCTCTGAAGGCCCAGTGTGGATTGTTTCTCCCATGGCAGCAAGTCCAAAGGGAGGGCCACAAAGATGAAGGCAATGAGGACAGAGACAGAGGGCTGGAGCACAAGCTAAAAGAATTGGGATTGTTCAGCCTGGGAAAGAGAAGATTCCGAAGTGGTCTTATAGCAGCCTTCCAGGAGGCTTCCAAGAAGGCCGGAGAGGGACTATTTACAAGGGCATGTAGTGATAAAGCCAGGGGGAATGGCTTTAAACTGAAAGGGGGCAGGTTTACAGCAGGTATGAGGAAGAAATTCTTTTCTGTAAGGGTTGTGAGGCATTGGCACAGGTTGCCCAGAGAAGCTGTGCATATCCCATCCCTGGAAGTGTTCAAGGCCAGGCTGGATGGGGCTTTGAGAAACCTGCTCTAGGGGAAGGGGTCCCTGATCAAAACCTAGAGGTTGAAAACTGATGTTCCTTAAAGGCTCCATCCAACCCAAACCATTCCATGATTCTAGGACTATACCCCCACAGCTTAGAGATGGGGGGAAAAAGAGATTCAGAGACATGGCACAGAGCATTTTTCCATTGGTCTGATATTGTATTTCCTCTTGTACAAGAATTCAGAATTTGTTCAGCAAAACCAGGACAACTGGAGTAAATTCTGTGTGACTCAACAAAAGCAAACACCTCTGCTCAAGGAGACAAAGGAAATTGCATCTCTGGACATCTGCCTTCCATTCCTGTGGCTTCCTCCTGGAGAAGTCCATCTCTTTCCAGCCAGTGGCTGCTGGACCCACTCAGAGAGAAGAGGACACAAGAACACAGGACCTGCTTTGATGAGCCTGAGCCTTCCTGTGTTCCCTGAGCCACTACGTGCACTGGGGATGCTGGACAAAGCTCATTTCACTTCCACACACGTGGTCCCACCCAGCACAGTGTAGATGTGTCAGGGCTCCCCACCCCTCCCAGCACAGCCCAGTGCTCTTCCCAGCTCGCTGCTCAGCTCCCAGATTTACTCAGGACAGGGATAGGATATTTCAATCACACAGTTACTGCTGCAGCTTCGCAAATTCGATGATGCAAAAAATCTGATCTGACATCATTCCAGTTGTTGGGAGATAGTCCAGGAACATGCATTACAGTGCAGTTCTCATCTGTGGCGTTACTTGGTTCTCCTTCCCGCCAGAACCTGGGACAGAGACAGGCTTGGTTCTGCCAGCCTTCACCGCTAAGGACTTGTCCAGGAACATGCATTACAGTGCAGTTCTCATCTGTGGCGTTACTTGGTTCTCCTTCCCGCCAGAACCTGGGACAGAGACAGGCTTGTTACTGCCAGCATCCACTGTAAAGCACTGTGGAAAAGGCCACAGCACAATGCAGGACTTGAAGGGAAGAGACAGAAGTTGCCTGTGCTGATTCATGGACAGAAGCAGTGCCCTTCCTCCCACTCCATATCCCACTGGCACCAGTGTCATGAGGAAACCTGCCTCCTTCCTACAGCCTTCCAGCACAACAGGGCCCTGCCCCACCCTGCTGCTGGGGAACTGCCCACCACCACTCACCCCATGCACTTCCTACCCAGCAGAGGCCCATGTTGGCCTCCAGGACAAGTTTGTTCTCCAGAAGACACAGCAAGGACAGTCCCAATGCTCTCTCGCTGTGCCCCATCTCTCCCTGCATTTCAGCACAGGCCATTCCTGTGCATGTAAACGCAGTGCAGCTCAGGCAAGCCTGGTCATCTCTGAAGGGTTCTTGCTGCTGGCAAGATGCAGCTTTTTCTGTGCCTAATGCATTGATTTCCAGGTCACAGGCAGTTCATTCATAACCAATAACCAGCACAGACGAGCCCATGTGAACCTGGTGTCCTCTTCTGCTGCACCTTTGATCTCTCACAAGGAAGCATGGTGAGAACCCCTCTCTCATGCACCAGCAAAACCTCTCACATCTCCCCTGCTTTCTTTGCCTACCAGGAGTCACACCAAACACTCTTCATCCAGAGATACTCACGCTGCTGTCACATTATATGGAGTCTTGTCCACCCACTGCCACTGTCCCACCTTCTCCGCAAACAGACCGATGTGGAAATTCTCTCTTTTTGGATTTCGTTTTATCTGCTCAGAGAGGAAATCCTGGCAATCAGAGAGAGTGCAATGTCCATGAGGGGCAGGACTGAGCACAGGGAGGCATCAGGAGTCCACCCTGCTGGTGGCAGAGGGGAGCTGGTGCTGCAGGGGTGCAGCCAGGACCTTCCCCCTCCCCTGCAGGACAAGGAGGGGCTCCGAGTGCCCTCCAGGGCCCAGCACGGTGTCTCTGGCTGCTGGGTCCCTCTCGCAGCTCTGTGCACCCACCTGCTCTGCCTTGCTGTTGATCACCACCAGCTGGGAGCCCATCCCAGTGCAGTTCTGCTCACTCTCAGCCCATGTCATCTTATCAGTGGACAGGAAATAGCAGCTTCTTTGAAACTTTCTCCAGCCCTTTGGGCAGCACATCCAGCCTCGGTCTGCACAGGGAGAGGACACAGAGATGAAGGCTACTAACAAGAGATGGTGATTGCAAAGATCCAAGTCTTCCAGGCACAGTGCTCATGTACTCCTTGCTGACTTTTCCTGAGAGAAAGAGCTTGAAAAAACAGGGATCGTACAGACATTTCTTCCCATTGCTTTGGGGTATGACCAGTGAGCTTTGTGTACCCAAAGCCGTTGGTGGTCCTTGTAAGGGGATCTCAGGTCTCGACAAAGTTCTTCTGGTGATGTGCTTTGACCTGTCCTGCTACAGCCTCCTTTAGGCCTTTAGCCCCAAGGAACAGGGGACATTGCAAGTACTGACCTGTGCCTTGTGGCAGCGCTGAGTTGCACTCCCACTCTGAGAACTGCTGCTGCAGGGCTGTGGGCTGGTCACTGCTGTGGCAGAAGGGAACCACTGCAAAGGGAGAGGAAAGGCAGCAGGATTATCCCTTCCTCCCAGCTCCTCACACAGCATCTCTGGCCTTCGCTCTCCTTCCATCATTTCCCCACCAAGCATTGTCCCACCTGTCACCTCTTCAGGCCCAAACAAGTGCCACAGCTGCTTTCCCAGCCAGAAAGACACCTTCTTCCAAGTCAGACAGCAGAAGGACCCCTGGAAGCACATCTCCCAGAGGACGTGCCACACACGGCAGCACTGATCCCACCCAACCACAGCCACTCTACCATGCACATACCTACAGCCCAGCTGCCAGTCTACCAAGCAGCCCTTCAGTGTCACACTTTGTCTCTTCCCAAACTACACATCAACAGTCATTTGGAGGAGTGACCCATCAGCTGGGCCTGTTCCATCAGCAACAGACAGTCCAGCTGAAGGTAATCACATACAGCTGGAGCTGCTGAAACCGGGCTGGAGCAAAAACTCCTAGCATTTACTAACCCCCAGTGTGTGGGGAATAATGCACTGTTGGTGACAGGCCACATCCACAAGCCCAAGGACTCATTAGTAACTCAAACACTCAGGAGTATTGATTAGGAGCTGATCAGGGTGTGCTTAGCAATACAGATGTCTGTTTTTATCAATCATTTCATTTAGAAATATTTTTACTTGTGAGCAGGACAATCATCGTGGTCCCAGTGCCTGCTTAGTGAATTGCTGTAATGGAAGAAGGCTCAGAGGAGATGGGCAAGGGCGATGCCTGGCTGAGCACCCCCGTTGCCAATAAAGGTGACATTATTGCTACACAAGGAGACTGAGAGGAGAGTTGGCTTTTGGTTTAGTGCAGCTGATGGAATTGAGCAGCTGTGGAACTGTTCATCCCTGCAGGGACCAACAAGGAGCAGTGTCTTCCTCAGCTAGCCATGCAATCTCTGTTTGCTGACAGACACTGTTACTGCCTTAGCCTTCCTGAGCAAGCAGGATAGCAAATTGTTGGCTCAGGGTCCTCCGGAAACCCTTCCATCAGAGAAGTCAAACCAGCACAGGGCCAGTGTATACCTTAAGTCCAAAATAGTGTAAGAAACTGAATGACTAACAAAAACATACCTGAAGAAAGCAATGGGCCCTGAGCTGGCCTTAACTCCCCTATTTTGTCTTGGTATTTGGGGACACTCAGTGTCTTGATGTCCAGCATACTCCAGAACTATGTCCAGTTTTTGGCCCATCCTAATAAGAAGGATATTGAGTTGTTGGAGCATGTCCAGAGAAGGGTAATCGAGGTGGGGAAGGGTCTGGAGCTGAGGGAGCTGGGGGTGTTTATCCTGAAGAAAAGGAGGCTCAGGTGTGACCTTATCACTCTCTATAACTCCCTGAAAGGAGGTTGAAGCCACGTGAGGGTCAGCCTCTTCTCCCAGGTAACAACCAACAGGATGAGATGAAATGGTCTGAAGTTGTGCCAGGGAAGATTTGGATATTAGTAAAAGCTTCTTCACTGAAAGGTGGCCAGGCATTGGAACAGGCTGCTCAGAGAAGTGGTGGAGTCACCATTCCTGGTAGTGTTCAAAAGACGTGTAGATATGGTGCTTGGAGACATGGTTTAGTGGTGGGCTTGGCAGTGGTTGGTTAACGGTTTAACTACATGATCCAAGCTGTCTTTTCCAAAATTAATGGTTCTATGATCCCATGCTTGTATGACCAGCAATTAAAATCATGTTTGTATTGTGATCCATCTGTGCATTGCAATGGCCACTCTCTGCTACATGCAATTTGTACTGGTGTTTCATTTAAATGCTCTATCGCTCTGCTAAACCAAAATCCTACGTAGCATCAATTAACTTGGATAAGTAAATTTTCATTAAAAAAATTAAACCTTCCATGTGTATCAGAAGGTACGAGATTCTAACATCCCAGCCTAAAACTCCCCAACCATTTAGCTGAGTACTGTGAAAGGTTATACATTTGGGAACAAAGCAATACAAACTTCTGGGACGCAGACCCTAATGGCAGCAAAAGGAAAAGCAGTGATTTATTGTAAATAGATGCCTCTTCCAGAATCCATCATGGTTACTGGCAATTTGTGCAAACATGCCACGAATTATCTTTAATAGAAAATGTGTATTGAAACAGTGATCACAATCTGCACAAACAGCATGTCCAGGAATAACTTCCATTGAATTATTCTGCAATCAATCCTAAAAAGTTGTGAGAGTTAATTAACTGCACTGTGCAGTTAATCCTGGAGATGCCAGGACTGTGAGAAAACATTTTTTCCACTAGAACACAAAGCATATCCGAGCACTTAGAGAGCCTAAGTGCAGATTCAGCTGCCTGTATAGACACTTGTGCTTCTGTCTCCACTTTTTCCCATCTGCCAAATGTAACTGAGTTCTTGTTGTGGGGAATGAAGGTAGAGAATTGTTCCACAGTTCCAAAAAGGCCATGCAAGATTGGAACGCACAATCTGGGCACACTGACAAGCCCTCAGGGTAAACAGTGGAAGATCTGGGGGACGTACGCAGACATACAAAGTTAGGGCAGGAAAACCTGAGACCTTACACAAAGCCCAGACAGCCATTCTGAAGTTCTGAAAACTGTCAAGCTTTAAGTAGAGCAATAGACCAGAGAATTCCAGAAGCCCCCTCCCACCTAACTCTTTCTGTCATTCTAAGAAAGAGGATGGGTGTAGCAGAACCACCTGGCACAGTGCTGGGGTAGCCCTAGCTCCCACATACCAGCTGGCCATAACATCTGGTTTGGCTGGCCTGCAAGAGAGAGGTTTGTGTCATGTTGCAGCCGTGCCCTTAAATTCCCAATGTTTAAGTAGTCAGGAAAGATTTTGTTCCTAAACAGACCTTACAAATATTCAACATTTGGGTTTTCCGCGCCCAGGTGTTGGTGCTAGTAAAAGGCCCCTCTGGTTGGAAGATATTCCCCTCTGGGCTCAGATTTCTCTGCTTTTCTCCCAGCACTCCCCCAGACCTCTCCCTTGTAACCTCCTGCACATACTCACCGAAGAGGATGACAACAAGGGCAATGCACACCAAGAAGAGCAGCAGTGAGATCAGCCATGGCAGCCAGAGTGGGTATTTCTGAGGATGGTGCTCAGGCTTCTTCGTCTCAGGAGGTACTAAAAGTGAAGGAACACACCAAACAAAACACCACAGTCAACTATGGGTCCGTCAGTCCACACCCCAAGGATATACTACTCAAGGGAGAGCTCCTCAAAAGAAAGCAAAAGAAGTTTCACTTCTGATGTGTGAAGTTACATGGTTTGGGAGAAGGGCAGACTGGGACAGAGCAGGGAATGTCTGTGGTTTCTGGAGAAAGTCAGATTCAGTGATGTGTTCCCAACCCAGCCAGTGAGCCAACAAGGCTAATTGTTGGTGTTTGGGGGTGAGCCTTTCACAGAGCCTCAAAATCTGCAGTGAAACAATGTCTTTCTAGATTGAGCCCAAAGCTGCCAAATGCATCATTGCTCAAACCATGATACTTGAGACATACATGGGAAGATTTCATCTCCACAGACTTCTTCCCAGAAAACTTTTTCTGCCTGCTTCAGTTCCTTCTTAGTTTTTTTTTACTTCCTATGCAGAAGGCTGGTGTAATCTGAGTGAGGATGGGAGACAAAAAATGTGCAAGGCTATGATGGCACATCATCATTGGGAGATTAAAAGATGTATTTTTCCCTTCCATCTCTGCTTTCCAAGTCAGGCTTCAGAGATTTGCTGGAATAAAACTAGGTTGTGCTAGGCTGGATATTTGGGGAGAACAGAGGGCTGTATCCAGCAGCTTGAGTAAAGTACTCAGATTACGACTTGCCAGGACCTGTCTTTTGTCTAGAGGGTTTTTGCCAGTACTGAGGAGGTTTGGGAGCAGGCAGGAGAGCGGATCACAGGGAAGGAGAAGCAAACACGAGTTAGGGGATTGTTCTAGCTTGTGGCAGGTACACAAGCCAGGGCAAACAGGAGGATAAAGAGACACCAGCACTCACTTCAGGACAGGAGTAAAGAAGTTTTGAGAGAGACTGATATTAACAATAAGATTTAGAGAGCCTTCATTCGTTGTTCAGTATGAAACTCCCAGGTCTGTCAGCAGCAGTTTGTACCTGCCAGACATGCCTAGTAAGCAAGACTGTCAGAAACCTGCTCTTTGTGGAAGCCTTCTGACTACTTCCCAAAGGCTTGGGAGAGACTGCTACAGCAGGGCAAAAGGCATCATCTTTCATTATCTGGAGAGAAAACAAGAGTAGATAGACAAGATCCAGGTTTCCCTGGTCAAATCATGTTTTTCTAGCCAGAGCTTTTGCCTTGGGGAAAACAAGGAACTGGCTCATGATCCGGAGTCCAGCCACCTACTGCAGACAATAGCTCTAACCAGTCCAAACGATTTTTTTGATATGCAGCACATCCAGAGATTGACTCTTCAACCCGTGCCCAGTCAGACCTGAGCATCCCACACTCACAGCCAGGTGGCACAGGGAGCACTGCCTGCTGTGCACCTCAGCAACACAACTGAAGTGCAGTAATCTTGTGCACACTCAGTGGTTTGAGCTCCCTGCAAAATGCTTTCCACAGCTGGTCTGTGCTCTGTAATGTGTCCAGCATGATCCCAGCACAACAGACTTGATGTCTTTGGAATAATCATTTGGAACACAATGGGGAACTTCCACCACCCCACCTCACCACAGCGGAAATGCTGACTACATCCAGAACCAACTAATCTTGGTGCACTGAAAACAGTGAGCTTTCAAGTCAGACAGGACTATGTACACTCTTTATTTCCATGATTCATGCCTCAGAGCAAGCAAGGAATAACCTGGAGCTGCTGCCTGCTCTGTTTGGGATTGTAGAACTGAGGTAAAGCTGTAAATAGGCAAGCTAATACCCTTAGGCAGCAGTAATTATTTATTTCATTTTTAACAAATTGTTATTCATTGATTTATGCACACATACTTTTACTGTCCTGGAACCTGCTGTTGTGTAGGGTCCTGTATGTCAGGGCAGAAGTGGCAGAAGCAGTGAGTCTTACATAGAACATCTCTGTGGGTTCCTACTTGTGGCATAATGACTACAGAGTACATACTAATCAGAATATGCCTTAAATTTGCACAAAATCTAGTAAAAGAACCATTTTACCACTGTGGTTTTTAATAGGAAAAAAAATTGTTTGCTTGCTGTGTTAACTGTTTTTCAGGAGTGGAAGACATCAATTAGAGAGTTGGATCTCCCTCCAGATCTTAAATAATTCTTCTTCTATGTATACAACAGTGTTCAAGTTTTGGGTCTCTCTTCCCCAAGGACCATTTCTCAATCAGCCATGGACAATGGGGTTATGTTTCTGCAGCCAGTACCACTTGTCATGAAGCTGCAGAGTACAACTGACTTTACTGTAAGCAGGCATGTCAATTCTCTGCTCCTACGCTCTCCACAAGCAGCAATCTGCAGTCTCACTCAGAGGCAAGAGCAGCCAGGGCTTGGGCTTATTTGCTGCCATTTGCTGCTTTGGAAGTCCTTCCACCTTTATGACAGACCAGATTGTTTGTAATAAACCAGTCTCTACTGTTGGTACTCAGCATGGTCCAAAAACGTCTCTTTCAAGACTACATAACATGTAGGGGACTGAGGGAGCCCAAATACATTCCTTAATGAATGCCCACTTGAACATTCTGCTCTACTGTTTGTGCTCCTGGTAGTCATCCTTGTTCATGTTGCAACTACAATTCACCTTTCCTCTTGGAGACGTTTCTCAAGACTCCTATTTCAAAACTCCTTCAGTCTCCTGATCATTTAGCTCCTTTTTCTCACCAATCCACCAAGATCAGGTAGGAACCAGAGTCATAGAAGGAAAAATCTCCATTCCCTTGTCTTCAACCCCACTCCCTCCAGCTCCCTTTCTCCCAAATAACCCATTCATTCCTTACCTTTGACCACTGGAGCTGGTGATTCATTTCTGAACTTCACCTCGGCATAGGTGATTTCTGATGCCATTTAATCACAGTGTGACCCTTTCCTTAGTTTTGCCACATAAAAGGTGGTCCTTTTAGGTCCTTGTTTCCAGAGGGTGACACCAATAGGTTACTGAGCCTTTCCCATCTGTTTCCTCACCCTCTGCCCATCAAAGAAGGCTCTGATGAACACTGGAAGCACTGGCGATAACCTGAGAATTTCTGGGAGCTCAGAAATGCTCCAAAGAGACTTTCAGTTTCTTAGCCCACGAAATCAGTCCTGGCACTATGGAAGCTCTCGAGACATAAAAGAAAAATGAGAACCAACTAAAAAGGAAGTTGTACTCCTTCCCCATATCAGATTCTCAGCTGATAGGCTTCCTTTTCAAGACATTTATAGGGTTGGGTTTTTTTCCTCTTTTTAACTTTTTACTTAATTATCTCCCCTTCCCATATTTTCATGCCTTTCTTTGTCTGTTAGTAAGTCTACCACTGCTCTCATGCTTGCAGCTATCATGGGTCCTAGCCCAGTTTAACCTACAGTCCAGTACAAAATGCATTCTGCCCTACTTGTCCCTTGTGGTTAAGCTGGATTTGCTACATCAAATGTCGCAGCTATGTCTCACTCTTCCAAGTCAGTCCCAGTTGGAACCTAGCACTAGAACAAATCTCAGACTGGGAAATGTTCCTGTAGAAGTGAGACTGGGGAGTTGCAGCCTTAGACAGAGCAATAAAAATAATCAGAAGGTTGATATATCCAAGAAGAAACAGAAGGATCAGGCTGGGGTCAGGGAGGAGAACAAAGAAAGTGGAACTTTTAAAAAAAATTATGTTGATGGTCCGAGAGATTATTGGGAAGAGTACACACAGAAAGTTTTCTATTAAAACCTGATTCACAGCCTGTGGAAGTTCAGAGCAGTGCTTGCTTCAGGCTCCACTTCAGAGGCTGAAAAGGGATAGTTTACATTTTTCTTCTGCTTTTCCAACACTGTTTTTTATTTATCTCCCTTATCTACTTTCTGGTAAAGACCTCTGATATTACCTTGGCGAAAGTGTCAGTGTTTAGTCTGATTCCAAGCTGAAGCAGATCTTGAAAGGAGACAAGGGAAATGGCTGCTGAGGTACATTCTAAATCAGACTTCTGAGAACAGATGCCTATAAGTCAGGCAGGGTAAGAAGGGTTCAATCAGCAGATAGGACTCAGGTTTGGGTAGAAGGGACCTTCAAAGACTATCTTCTCCAGCCCACCTGCCATGGGCAAGGACATCTTTCACTACATCAGGCCACTCAAAGCCCCTTCCAACCTGGCCCTAAACATTTTCAATTAAGGGGAATCTGCAACTTCTCTGGGCAACCTGTTCCAGTGTCTCAGCGCCGTCATTGTAAAGAATTTCTGCCTTATATCTAATCCAGATCTGTTTTTTTCAGTTTAAACCCATTACCCCTTATCCTACCACTACAGGTGCTGTTAAAAGGCCTCTCTCCATCTTTCTTATAAGCCCCCTCTAAGTACCAAAAAGCCACAATGAGGTCTGCAAAACAACCAGAAGGATGAAGCTGGTTAGTTTGGGTAGCTGGAATTCCCTTAAGGCAGAGCAGAATGAGCTGCTCACAGGACATCCACAGAGCACAGAGGGTACACAGGGCAGAGCTGGAGTTGAGATAGGGCACTAGAAGGAAGAAGGTGCACCAGACAACAGAGGAGAACAGCATGGCAGAAGATAAAGGGAATCTGAACACAGATTATGGAGAACTGCCCCTATACAGAGTGGGGCATATGGAACTTTACCAAGGACCCTCCTCGTGTCTTATGTGTCCTGAGCTAACTTCTCCTTTATGTATTGTGTGCAAAGAGGGAGACTTTTACACAAGAATAACAACAGCTGCAGGAGAGGAGCCTGCCTCAAGAGGATGCATGCTGCCTGCTTCTTTTTCCAACATCCTTCCAGCACTATCCTTTGTCTTCAGGCTTGGCCCTCTCACTGGAATTAAGCCTCCCTAAGTATCTGCTGAAATCTACTTAAGCCCTCAAATTTCTTGTTGAGAATTTAGAGCAATCCTCTGCATGCTTCCTCCTGTCCCCACCCAACCAAGCCACAGCAGACTGAGTCTCATGGGGAAAAAGCTTATTTCCTGGCAGGGTTTCAAGACTTCCACTGTGAAGAAACAGGAAACACCATCAGCAGACAGAGAAGGAAGTTACAGAGCTTCATGAGTTTTTTCCATTGAAACACATCTCCAAACATAGCTGAGGTATTTCAAATGCAAATTCAGGCTCTAGCTGCTCCTTTTATTAGATTACATTAGGCTGCACTCAAACATCAGGAGACAGCTCAATTCTTCTTTCTCAGCCATCAGAGCTGTTGCTTGCTGTCAAAATTCAACCCTGAATCATACTTCCATAGGATGCAGTGCTGAGCCAATGTGTAATAACAGCCAGGTGATATTCCTGAGCGAAAAATTTGTCCTTTGAACTTTGTATGCACTGATGGCATGTAAAAGAGTGGGAGATATGAACAATTGGACCCTGCAGTTAGTTGTGGTGCTGAAAAAATAATTAAAAAAAAAATCTTGCCTGAAAACCCCCAAAACTCACACTTTGCTGCCTTGCAGTCCCACTGCTGTTCCTCAGTTACTCCCTTCCCCCTCCTCCTGTGTTCTGCTCACTCCCTTGTCCTTCCACAATAGCTGTGTTTCCCCACAGATGTCTTCCAGCTCAGCCCTACCCCACACTGCCAGGTGCCTCCCATGCTCTCAGCTCCCACGTGCCTCACAAGCCCCAGCTCCTTCCTGGGACTCCCACAGTCCTGCTTTCCCTCCTTACTTGTGCTCCAGCTGCTGGTTGCTCTGCAAGCTCCATGGGCACCATTTGTCCCAAAGAAAAGGCAGCAGAGGCACCAACGCTCTTTCTCCCCTACGTGTCAATGAGGTTGGAATAAGGTAGTATCTGCAAGCCTCTCACCCCACAGCCAGCATCATCCTATTTAGCAAGCAGGTCCATGTAAGCAGAGGAAACAGTGCCATTGCACATGCATTACTTCTTTTGAAAATCCAGCTGAACCGTTTGAGTTAAATTCAAATTTATCAGCAAAGAGTAGAACTCAAATCCTAAGGCTGTGACCCCACACATTCCAAAAGAAATCCCATTTTTAAATTGAGCACAGCTGTGGTGGAAGCTGCAGGGAAGTGAGACACTTCTTACAAGCCAGTTTGAATAGAGAGGGGCAGCTGAAGGAATTGAGCTGAAGGCTTGTGAGTCATCACAAGTGACATGGAGGTTACACAGGGACATCACATTGGCCCCCCAAATACCTAGACCCTGTTTAGAAGATTTGACAAGAGGCAAAATGAAGCTGACATGACTAAAACGTCTACCCAAAGAGATTATCAGTATGCATTTTTCAACAAGCTGACCTTGCATCCAAATGAGGAAAATTGAAAAGAGCGTGACCTCCAGTAAGTGCAAAACCATAACAAAGCAAAGGTGTCAGAACTTCCTTGAACCCTTTACATTTGATATATTGCCTTGAGGGCAACTGAAGAGCAGGGTATAAAATAAGCAGTCAGAGAGAACAAGGATATCAAAACAAAGCTAAATTAATTATTTGTCACAATGGAATAAATTGGTGAAATTCACACACGAGAACCCTTGTTTTGTAGGGGACTAAACCAAAGGATCTGTCCAAAATAAAAGTGACTGTGCAAAAGGTATGGAATTAGCAGGTCTGGGCAAGATGGTCCCAGGGATTCTCAGGAAATTCAAAGGTGAAACAGTTGCTGATAGCAGAGGGTGGCCTTTTGCCTTAACCTATCTTTTAATCAACAAATCCCAGGCAGGCAGGGAACATATCAAAGAAGGGGAAGGGGAGAAGTCTGAGGGAGATTTAGGAGATTAAAAGTTTGACATCTCTAGTGGCCAGGTTAATATAACAAAAGAATGAATTAATGGACGTGTATTAGTATGATGTACTTTGGGGAGAGTCCATATAACTCTTGTAAGGAAATGCCTGCCTCTTGCCGGTCTTTGCCTACAGTCCTGGCACCACCTGCTCTTATGGCCCTTCTAGCTAGCACAGTCTTCCAAGTCACTTAGATAAAAGCCTAAACCAAATCCAGGCTTTATGTCCCTGCACCCAGGTGAGAAGAGCATTAGAAGTGAATATATGCCACCTTCTTGGTCTTCCCTCTCCATACCACCTTGCTCCTCCTCAGGGATTAAGGCTATGGAGCAGAGCAGCAAAGGGAAGAGCATAAAAAGGCACTGGAACACAGAGAGTGGGAACCCAAGGCAGTTGATAAGGGGTGTCAGATACCACATCAAAGGGATTCAGGCAGCAAGAGCTTCTTGAGAGCTCCTGAGGGATTTGGCTGGTTAGAGAGCACCTAGCCGTAAGTGATCCCGTTGTGTACCCTGCTGCATGGAACTGCTTAGGGCAGGGAGGGGCAGGATGCTGCAGTTTGTACTGCTCCAGGGGACAGCGCGGGAGCACAGCAGCCTTCCGGGATCTGAGAGAAAGGCACCCTATGCCCTTCTCAGCCAAGGCTGACACTGGCCAGAGCTGCAGGGAGAAGACACCCCTTCTAGAAGGCAGTAAACCCCTCTAATGATAGAAGGCGAACCAGGGTTCCATACAGGTTGCTAGGAGACCAAGGAAAAAATGGCTTATATGGAGATGTGAAAGCACAGGAAGAAGGCATTTGAGCATCCAGGCATGAAGAGGAAACAGGAAAGCAGTGAATGGACAATGGGAAATGGGAGTGAGAGCAATGAGTGGGGTGGATTAAACAGAAGGCAGTACTGTGAAGCCACACAAGTTTCTGGCAGGTGGCAGCACTTCACCACAGGCAGGCCTGAGTCAGCAGAAACACACGGAATCCTGAGCAGAACCACCCAGAGCATCACGAATACATTGCCAGAGATCAGCAGCTCCCCAAAATGCTGTGGTTACAGTTCCATGCAGAACACAGGGGAACGAAAGAAAAGTAGGAGAGATGAAAAGAAATGTTCCTCCCCAAAACGGTTTGTGCATTTCTCCCCTGGCCACATCCCTGCCAAGTTTTAGTGAGGGCTGAGGGTTTCAAGCAGAAGAGATCATGTCCTGAAGTTACCTGAGCTGAGAGAGCTCAAACTCAGTGAGAATCGGGAAGGGAAAGTCGTGTGCTCACTGTAGTGTGATGACAGGTTACCAAAATCCTTCGGGTATAAGGGAAGGAATAAGAGAAGGAAGAATGTGATCCAGAGAATCTTTAAAGAGACAAGAAACCCCAACTTGCCTCTTAACATACGTAGCATTAACAGAGGATTTTCTTCAGAAGAGCAAAGACATGTTTTATTTATTTCCCCTAATTAACAGATTACCAAATCAAAGCCGACAGAGGGCACATTCAGATGCAATTACCTCAGAGCTTTGGTTTATGCCATTACTGGGAACATTGCACCTTTGCCTCCTTCCTTTTTTGGATCTGAGTCACAAGTCTCAAGGCTATAAATTGTTGGAGATCAGATCCAGATACTGCAGTTGCTTGCCACAGTACCACATCTGACTTCAAACCTGGGCCAGATCCAAGTCCTGGTCAGACCCTAGTGGGCTGTTTACAGAGGTGGGGCTGTGAAGTTTATCTTCTTAGAGTGAGCACATGGAAGTCACATGAACAAGTTGTCGCCACATAACACCTCCCCACAGAAGCAATTCTTCATGCTTCATTTCCAGTTCTGTCTAAGGATCACACAGATCTCCACAGCCTTGTATTCAGTTTGGCTACTCTCTGCCCTTGAACTCCCTCTCTTGAAGGGGGAATGGGGGGAGTGGAAAGAAAAGCACAGAAATAGAAAACAACTACAGTCACCACCCAAGTATGGGGGCTGTCACATAAGGTCACCCAGACCCATACTGTAACCTCAGGACCACTCTCATTGGAACTTAAACTGTTTCCCTCCACATCCCCTCATCCTCTCCATGTATGCGAAGGGAATGCAGTAAAAAACCTAACAGGAAGGTGTTGGGGAGAGCCACACTGATTAGGGTGTCCCAGCAGGTGATACTGGAATAGCAGCACAAACCTCCCTGGCACTGCAGAGCTCCCTCACCCCCTCCCGTCCTGAAGGACGGATTTATCAGGAAGACTGCAAGTGGCCTGTGCTGCCCCTTACCTTGTAGCCAAGGTGGCCCTGCAGGCCATTTGCAGCCTCCCAGCCTCATGATGGCCAGCAGTGAGGTGAGGGGACACCACCTGCCTCCAGAGCAGCCATCCCATGTGTCCAGTCAGGATAGGACAAAGCAAAATCCATCTGTAAACAGCCATGGAAAGCTGAACTAAACCCAGGGAGTACAGTCAGCTCAACCAAACACTCCTTGGCACCTCATTAATGAAACATGATGGAGAAGTTTTAATTCCAAGGCAGGGAGGCCTCAAGCTTTGGGGTTCAACTGAATGCAGGAGCCTCCTCATGACACAGATGTCAACACAGTCAGATGGGGAAGGGTAAATTTTTCTTTTGAAGAGCACACTGTCCAGGTGCCTGTGTCACCCATTTTTACCAACCCAGGACACTGAAGTCAGCACAGCAAAGCAAAGGGTGGGCAAATGGCATTCCAGATGCCAGCCTCCAGCACAGAGCTGGCACTGACCCAGAGGGCAAAGGGCCCCTGCTGCTGACTCCCTGCCAGCTGGGACTGACGAAGAGGGCAAAGTGCTTCTCAATGACTCACGCTGGCCTGCAGCACCACAGCCCACAACTCTTTGACTCTGCCTCCAGATCACAGTTATTTGCCTATTTAGTATTTTAAGACTGGACAGGACAGTCTCAGCACACCATCCTGGTCCTCGCAGAGCCTCTGCCCTTTCTGAGGTGAAGGATGACTGTCAGATCTCAGCATTCCTCTTCACTGACCAATCCCCCATGTCAGACAACTCACCACACTGCTGGCCCAGCAAGAGACCCACCTCACCACAGGTGAGCACAAAAGCTGTGCTAGGAAATACTTCAGACTGGAGGTATCTCATTCAAACCTTGCTCAAATCAGAACTACTTCTGGAGCTAGACTGGGCTACCCAGGGCAGGTTATCTGCTCATAGTAACCCTGTTTCTGCATGGGATGTATGCTTAAGGGCTTTTCCTGGTTTTCTACCCAAAAAGGGTCATTTCCATGGTAGTGACTTCAGCTTTAGGTACTGGTGACAGCAGCCCCTAACTCTGGGCCAGACATACAGCTGTATCTATAGCCACTTAGCATATATTCTCCAAAGAAATTGCTCTACTACCCCTTATCTCTCACTGGAATCCAGCTCCTTGTCCCTGCCAGCTAACCAAAAGGATTGTTTGTGTAGCACTACTGACATAGCATCTCACACATCTTTGAACAGTTTGCTTAACACCATAAACACGGACTCATGGAAAAGTGCTTAGCCATCACTTTTAAAAAGACTAGGAGGAGTTCCATTCCTTTGGGCCAGACTTTAAAGACAGCAGACATCCATACCTGTATGCACACCGACCACAAGAGGGGATGTGTGCCTGCCCTGGGTCAGCTCAGTTCCAAGCCCTACATTACGGTGTCTGTGCATAAGGGCACTGAAGCACAGAGGGCAGTAGGACAGCACGACACGGCTACATTTGGAAGCATCACTGCCATCATTGCCAAGCTATCAAACTACAAATCGCCAGCTGCGATTTCATTTCAGAGAGCACCCCACCAGTGCTAGCCAGGTCTCAGGTTATGTCTGCCTGCATCCCACCTGCCACCCTCTCGACTGCTGGGCACCCAGCCGGCCCCTGGAGACGGCGGCTGAGCCCAGGGATTGCGGGAAAGCCCGCAACAAAGGGTTTCGGCAGCAGATGGCAGCACACGGTCACGGGTGAGACTGAGTTTAACACTGGTCCCGGGCGTCACCAGCCTAGCCAGACTCGCGGATCAGGCTTGGGAGGGCAGGGAGCGCCACACCTCTGTACATGCCTAACACACTAGGCTCAACACAAAGGCTGCAAGTTACAGGCGGCTCCCTCCTTTAGGCAGTGTCTCTTCAGACTGCTTCAAGGCTTGAAAAGCCAGTCGACTAAGCAAGGCAGCTGCCTCTGCCTCAACACGCAGGAGCTGCCATCCTGCAATGCCTGGGAAAGAAAAGGGAGAGCAGGCCACTGGAAGTTACCTGTCTGGCCTGCCCCAAACAAAAGTGATGCAAGAAATCCACCACAGGATCCCAGCAGTGACTGGAAAACATAGCTCTGGTCAGGAGCCACTACACGGTCCAGCTGTTGCTCTCTGATCTTCCTATGCTCAGCTTCAAGGAACGTCCATCAGAGCCCCAGCTCTGGGTGGGGACATACAGCTATAGGTAATGGCAGGTGGCAAAATTAAGCTATCATCCTGCAATGTGCTTTCCCTGACCATTACCACGGACAGAGCTATTACCTTGGAAGAAAGAGACCAGTAACAGTCTCCAGAGTGAGAATCTATTGTTCACATAATGTAACGAGCACTCAACAGACTACCTAGACCTTGAGGCATTACAATCTGTGTTAACCACTTGGGCCACGGTGCTCTGCTTACCTACGTTAACAGCCCAGTTGCTCTTCCTCCTAGAACCTTGTAGGTTTATGCTGATTTAACAGGATGAGTTCAGATTCAGATCTTTTTACCTCATGATCAAAGGTCAGGAAGACCTTGGGGCTTTTGGTTTCCTGTTTGGTTTTTTTTTTATTTCCTCCAATGTACAACCCTTCCTCTCCATTTCTTCAGGAGTCCACACACAGCATCAAGGTTTTGTGAAATCTGGCAGGTTTGTGTCTGCAATCTGCACTGTGTGGCTGTGGCAAGAGCAGTTGCTGCATGGCTGTGAGACATGAAGTCACAGAATGTAGAATACAATTAATGGGAGAAGGGGTGGAGAAACACATCCCACCTCAACTACAGCTCCCACAGAAGAACTGACAACCAAAAACCAGATAAAACTGGGATCTTCCCTTTGACATTAGTTTCCTGATTCTATGTGCTACAGTCTGTCTCCCAACTGGAAGAAAGGGAAGAAGACTTGCACAAGACCCACTAAGCTGTGCATTCTAGCAGGCCTTGCTGTGAGGAAAGGTATGATCTCCACACAGGACTAAGCTCTCCCTCATGAACTATTTCCCAGTCTTCTGTGCTTCTTTATGCACAAACAGAAGTATACCCCAGCACTTCCCTTAGGTGAACCTCATCTGAAAATCCTCCTGCTCTGGAGAAAGACTTCTTTAGGTTTTTCAACTCTTTTTGCTGCAAGTACCTACTGAAAGGTCTGAGAAGCTCCACCATAGCTTACGGGTAAAATGCTTAATCTTCTCCTTGCCAGGACTTATACAACATACCCATCCTATTCATCAAAATAGGGTCTTGCTCCTAAAGCTGAAAAAATGTCTTTTTTTTCCCAGCCACTACAGATACTAGAATGGTTTACAATTCAAACAGCTGATTTAAAAGGTTAAGACTTCTCATCTTTACCCAGGCCACAAGACTTCTGCTGTACTTTCAACACAGCCATATGCACAGCTTTGCTGTCTGGCAGAGGAACATGGAGCAAGCATGCTGTGCAAGATGGCTGCAAGCAGCTTGACAGAACAATGTCAGATCCCTGAGCATATTCTCCACTTCCTGGGGGATTGGCTGGCTGGACCGAGGTCCAGCTTAAGTAATAGAGGTCTTTGGCTTTGAGAAACTTCAGCAACATTGTCCTTATCATAGCCAAGTCTCTCACCTTTGGTCCCTGCCTGAGCTAGCACAGCCATGCCTGGCCATGTCCCTGTCTGGCCACATACCCTGCTGATCTAAATCCTAATCCTGACCTGCTCTGATCTTTGTGCTTAGGTACATCAGGACTACTCCTTTGCTGGTGAGGCCACTGCCCCTGCCTGCCCTGCTATGACTCAGCTTCCTGCTTCCTCTCTTTCCAAGCAGCCTCTCCTTGCTGCCCCTAACAAAGGGCCCACTCAGCTCACCTTGCCCATCTCTGCAGTAGGCAGAGACTGTTTCCCATCTACCAGCACGGAAAGAATTGTTTCTGAAAATATCCACAGGCTGTAAAAGCCTTTAATGTCTGAAATGCTAAATATCAGGGCAACCAAGTTTTCTCACTTGCTTGTTTTATCCATACTCTTATCAAGGCCCCACAGTCAGGCCTGTTTCCATGTTGTTGATTCATGTTTGCTATTGTGTGAGTTTTTTTATCCCATTTGGAACAGCCATGTCATTTTTGTGTCCTTCTTCCACACTCCTACCTCTTTGCCCAGACAGAGCCTGAACCCATCACTCCTGAAGTTGCTCTTGTCCAGTCTGCACACCACAACACAAATGCAGGGTAAGTACGCTGTGAGGATCTTGCTGGAGACATGAAGACCTTCAACCTAGAGGCTTCCAAAGCAAAAACAATTCTGACAACTTAGAAGACTCATGACATTCTTTTCCCCAGTATTACTTGTTTAATTACCATTTGCACCAGTACATCTTATGCTTTATATACATATATCTTTAATTTTTGCTTCTTCAGCTTTTCAAATACATAATATATTATCTCCAGAATACTAAGACAATACAGAAGAGGCTCCTAGTTAGTTGTTAATTGGTGCCATGAACTTCCTTGGTTGGGGAATTGATACATAGTTGAAATGACAGGACCTCACAAGGATGTGAGCAAACAAAAAGACAAAGAAAACAAAATGCCAACCCAGCAGAGTCTGTGACTTCGCTTGCAGACTACAGCCATCCACAAATTCAGGAGGCAGGGAGCTGAAGTACAGTGAGACCGCAGGAGTGACTATGAAGGCAGGGGAGGGCTGGCAGGGGGAAACACCAAGAGAGCCAGGGAATCAGGGTTAAATGACTACTTAAAATACATCCAAGAGCAGTTTGGTCCCCACTTCTGCAAGTGGAACTGCAGCAGCTTTAGAGCTATTTCAAGAATGTTGCTCCCCAGAGGGATGATCTAAGTGAAACTGTCTCCAAAATGCCCTCAAGTGTAGCCAGACAAAAATGACAAGAGACCTTTGTCAGTACAAGGTGCATATGTCTAACTACTCTTTTAAAAAAAAGCCTCACCAGAAAATTTTTGCCCAAACGGAAAAATTTCCTTGCTAAGGTGTGCTAGAGACACAGAAGTGTTGCTGTGTTGAGTGTTCAGAACAGGAAGAAGCCTTCCAGCAAAGCACCAAAGCCCTAGTGTTCCAGTAAGTGGGTACAGCTGTCCAAGAGTCACTGAGACCACCTTCCCAGCTAGTGTTTTGGCTTCTGAGCCAGCATGAAGGGTAGCAATTCAGCATTGTGAGGTTTCTGGCCTGCCCTGTGAGTTCGCCCAGAGTAATCAACACTTACACCCCAGATCACATCCACAGCTGCTGAAGTACTGTCCACACTGAAGGGCCTCAGAAAACTCTCCCAAAGAAAAAGGTAGAAAGTCATGGCCTTTTACCTCTAACTCCCTTAACCACATAAGAAATAGAGGGGGCTTGGACACATTAAAAAAAAAAAAAAAAAATCTAAGTCCCAATAACCAGCTCACATCCCTGAAAGTTGGATTGAAAGAAAAGTCATAATAAGGAACACAGGTGGGAGAATTTTGCTCCCACAGATCTCAGGATTGAGCCTACTATGTATTTCTTGAGTTGAAAAGGGGAAGGAGACTGTCCCTTCATCAGAGAATAATCTGTTTTCCCACCATAATTCTTACTGTGGATATGCAATACTTGTAACACAGTGCCAAGTCACAAAACAAGGCCAGGGCTCAGGATAGTGATGCAGGAACATGAAATGCTGAGTGGTGGCAATCACCTGGTTGTCATCTAGTGCAAGTAACTACCAAATTGTAAAACCACGCTTTTTTTTTCTTAAAGCTATTTCCAGTTAAAACAGCTCAGTGACAGTGAGGCCTTTGCTTGGGGAGAAAGGAGTTAAAATGAGTGAAGTTCCTCCAGTGAACCTGCAAGCCAAATCAGGAGCCTCGAGGTGGGGTGCCCACCTGAACTACAGCGCAAAGGCAGCAGGTCTACTCAAGGACTTGCATGACTCCTCCCACAGGAGCATGAGGAAATCCAGCACTACCAAGGATTGCACCAAGGACAGAAGAGTAGTGTGTGCATTGGGGAGGGTCACTCCTCACCACAAATGTCAATAATCCAAGAGGGTTTTGTGTTGAGGCAAGACCTATCTCCTTAGAGGTTCCATTTAGCAGGTGTAGCCAAATGCAGCTGTCCTCAGCACCGCAAGCTGCAGGGACTGCAGACACTACTGAAAGCAGCCACAAAAAGCAACAGCCTAGCCATAGAAAATTTAAAGGACAAGGAACCCAGAGGCACCTACCCAGCCTCCTCCTGTACCCACTTTCTTCAAGACTGTTGCTTTCCCTGTATGGAAACACAGGGAAAAAGAGCTAGGATGTACCATATATATAATGGCCAAGTGGATGGAGGAGATAATGCTACCTCTTTCCTCCCTGCCCATCTTGGGAGGAGTCAGTATGTTCTCTTTAGGTTCAGTGGGATCAAAAATACTAAGTTTAAGTGAAGGTCTGATCTAAAAATGAAGGATTGTCCCAATTTGATTGAAGACTAGAGAGGTTTGTGCCCCCTCTGATCCCATTTGGTGCCTCTAGGTCATCAGTTTGTCCCATTCCACTGCTTTGATCATTCAGAACTGGACCCAGTTGGACTGCTGAGGAGCCTGATTGGGAACAGCACTGAAATAAAAAAAGGAGAATGAAATGAGCAGATCCAGTAAGACTTCTTGACTTACGGTTCTTCCCACGCCCATCAGGACACTACCCTTCTTGTGTTCCATTCATCACAGTTTACCTGGATGCAGTGCTGAAGTCTCCCCAGAGGTCTGTAGTAGCTGATACTGGTGCCTTGGATGCAGCTGCAGGAGCATCTAAGTCTAAAAGAATATCTAAGGCAGAAGAGAGAGAGAAAAAAATACATCAGGCTTATCAAGAAAACCCCACAGGCATTTAAACTGTCACCTTAAACAAACTCCTGGATGCAGGGGCAGAAAATCTTTGAAGGGACTCCAGTTTTCCCTCCAGGAGTTAGACTTTCTGAGGGGTTTGTTGTAACAGCTTGTCCTTTTGCTCAATGTGTACAGAACCTCCAGCTGACACTCCAAGGGTACGTTGTCTTCAGGAACTTTTCAGTCTCCACTCAGCACACCACATGACAGATTTTTCACTTTATTTATATGTCTCTCCCAGCAGACATAAGGCTCAGACTCAACCCAAGCTCAGCAGTCGTAACAGCTGCCAAACAGGCACCACCTTAACAGTACAAACCATGCACTGGGACCACATGAGCCTACTCAGAAGCTCGTGGTTTCTTCTCACTCAAACCTGTGGACAGCACTGCTGAAGTCTCTGCCTTCACAAAGGCATCATCAGCTCTCCAGACACCTCTGCATGGTCACACTTTTAGCACAGCATCCAGAAGATTGAAGCAACCTCTTTGTTACAGAATCACAGGATGACTTAAGTTGGAAGGGACCTTCAAAGATCATCTCATCTAATCCCACTGCCATGCCATGAGCAGGGACATCTTGCACTAAATCAGGTTTCTCAAAGCCCCATCCAAACTGGTCTTGAACACTTTCAGTGAAGGGGTACCCACAGCTTCTCTGGACAACCTGTTCCAGGGTTTCACCACCCTCATGGTAAATAACTTTTTCTTTATATCCAATCTAAATTTACCCTCTTTCAGTTTAAGCCTTTACCCCTTGCCCTGTCACTACAGGCCCTGGTAAAAAGTCTTTCTTCATCTTTCTTACAAGCTCCCTTCATACAGTGAAAGGTCTCCCCAGAGCCTTGTCCTCTCCAGGCTAAACAACCTCAACACTCTCAGCCTTTCTTCAAAGGAGAGGTGTTCCAGCCTTCTGACCATTCCCATGGCCCTCCTCTGAATTCCCATGGCCCTCCTCTGGACCCAGTATAACAGGTCCACATCCTTCTTGCACTGGGGACACCGCAGCTGCCAAAGAGAGAAAAACCCTTGGCACACACCATGTCTCAGAGGGCACTGCTGGCACTCGGTTGAACACGGGCTCGCTGAAGCAGCACCTGCCAGTGTCTGAGAGACTGCTGGCTCAGGGCTAAGGTTTACCTGCACTGCTTGCATTACTGGATTTCTGCACAGGTGGTGGTGTGACGTGGTTGGCAATGGCTGTGGAAGAAGGGGGAGGTATAGGAGGGGCTGCTATTTTGCCTCCCGGTGGGGGTGGCAGCAGACTTAGGCCCCCTGATCCAGACACACGGGGCTTGGCTGCTCCTCCTTTCTTTGACATCATGTTCTGTATTAAAAATAAAAAAGAAGTATAAAGAAGAGTTTCCATTGGCATATCCACAGAAAGAAGCAGGGTAAACTGGTCTGCTTACCCCAATGTTTAGTTTGATGGTCTGCCCTTCCTTAAACCCTAAGTCTAATTTGGGACGTGTGTCAGCTTCCTGGGACTCCTTGGAGATTTCAGTCTCCTGCTTCACCCACCTAAAAAGAAAAGAGGAAGACATGAGACCCTGTGGCAAAAATGAACAGTGTTTTAGAAAAATGTGTGGTTTCTCTCTCCATCCCACCAAAACACCTTGCCTTGTCAAACCAGCTACCTCCCTACCCTGGTGTAGCACAGCACAAAGCTGGGAGCGCCACAAACCCATGAGGCTGTTTAACACTGCTCCTGGAGCATCACAGGACCTAAGCTTAAGACTTACAGCAGAACCCTGCAGGGGCTCTCAGTTTGTATGACAGCTGGCAGCACACTCAAGTGTCCCTTGCCAGAGTAGGGCTTCAGGGCCACCGCAAGGAAACCTCTGCTAAATGAGCATGCACCACCACCCACCATGTTCTACAGACGAGAGGAAAAACAGCATTCCAGAAAAGCAAAACTCACTTGAAGTGATCCTGCAAAGAGACGTTGAAGTCAAAGGCATCACCCCGATCCGTGAAGCCAATGCCTATAAAAGCACTTCGTCCTAGCAAGGAGACAGGAGGAGTCACTCGAGGAACCCTGCAACTGGGCTACAAATCATTCTGCTCGTCCGCTCTACCTCTCTCTGACACACCTGCAGCTGGAAGCCAGCAGCTCACAGCAGTTCATTGTCCCTAGCTTTCAGGATGCACCCTTCTCCACATGGGGCATGCTTGGAAACCAAATGCTCCTTCCCAGCCCAGCCCCCAGACTCTGTGCAATGCAGAGAACCTCCTCTGTTTACCTTGCCCTCACACCCCTCCACACACACCACCTGGCCCTTTCAGCACTCCCAGCACCATTTCCATCCTCCTGGCACACTCCCAGCTCCACCTGGATATCCTCCACCCATAGCACTTGGCAAATACATTGGCCCCCAACTCACCAGTCCCATCCTGAATTCGAATGACAAAGTAGCGGCTGGAATCTGCCACGGTCTCCACTGCAATGCCAGGGTATTGATCTATAGGAGCCTGGGCAAAAAGTTCTCCTGCAGACAAAGAATCAGGTGTTAAGGAGAGCAACTGCTTGCTAAAGCATGGCCAGGGCTGCCATGCACAGCTCTGGGCAGGCTTAGAAACACCGGCTCACAGGCAGCAATCACAGTCACAGCCTTGCCAAGGCACAGCCTTTCCCTTACCTGAAACTTTATCCTCCAGTTTTATGTAAGCAGTTTTGCCTTTGGAGGTGACACGAAGCCGCCCTGTCCAGTCTGGATGGTCCAGTTTCCAGTCAGATGCCCTGAGAAGAAGAGCAGCTGATCACTGACCGTAATCGGCCTCTCCAATTCTGCCCAGCCATCTCAGCAGAAGTCTCTGCTCCCAAACCCTCAACACCTTGAGTTGCCTCATTCCACTTCCAAAACAAGACATGGGGTCTCAGCTCCTCTCTTGTTGCTGCCAGTTGACACACGACTGTGACTGGCATAAAGTGAAAGAGACACAGCCCAGAGAACATCAATTCCTCACCTTTATAAGCTTGCAAAAGAGGGAAGACAGAAGCCCAGAAGCTCACTTGAACAGGAAATCCACAAGCAACTAATAAGTGACTTGTGAGCACCAGGAGGACCCCAAAAATTAGTTAGTAACACGCTGAAAAGCCACTCCATTATTCTACCCTATTGTTGTAAAAAACCACTGAGTACTTCTGAACCCAGAGGCAGCTGACTTACACCAGGTAAAACGCACACACAGACATTTTGACTGACCCATCCCACTCTTTGCCACAGAGTCTTGTGAAGGAAAAAAAAGAAAAAAAAGGAAAGAGAGAAAAAACCCAACCTACAGAATCACAGAATATTCTGAGTTGGAAGGGACCCACAAGGATCACTGAGTTCAACTCCTGGCCCTGCACAGAACACCCCATAAATGACATCATGTGCCTGAGAGCATTGTCCAAACACTTCTTGAACTGTGGCAGGCTTGGTCCTGTAAAATCTACAGGATTTTACAACTGGAAACAAATATCCCCGGCCAGGTACAACATCCGCCTACAGTCTGTCAGGTTCAGGGAGTACACAAACCCCCTTCTCCGGCAGGCCTGTGGGCACAGCTTACACAGTCACACTCTGCTGCTTTTGGCTGACCAGAGAAGGCATTTCTAACTGCTGGTCCTGCAGCCTCTTCTTAAAAATCACCTCTAATTCCTCCTGCCTTCCTCCCCGCCACTGCGAGAGCTACCAAGCCAAATCCAACGTGCCGTTATATCACATCAGCGTCACATTCCAGGGAACCCAGCAAACCGGGAGCAGACGTCAGCTCTGCCTGGAAGAGCAGGTTGCACCCTCACCTCCTGCCCCTGATTAACAGGGCAGCCCCTGCTCCTCCACAGCACGCAGCGGAGGTTCCTCTACTTTCAGGCGCTGACCACCTGCCCACAGGAGGCAATTCCCGCCGGCGGCTCCCCCAAAGCTCGGCTGGAGGGGGCTCAGGGCATGGCCAGACCTGCTCGCGGTCACAGGACACGGCTTTGCCAAGGAGCGAGGCCGGGGCACGGCACGGCACAGCCCGGCCCCCGGCTGCACTACCCGTCCTGCCAGCCCTGCGGGCAAGGGCTGGGCCAGGCCGGGCCGAACCGGGGCGATCGCGGGCGGCGCACGCACCCCTCCCCG
>NW_008238359.1:634737-670471 GCF_000691975.1 Corvus brachyrhynchos
TGCTCCCCTGCCGCCCTGGGCCAAACCTGGGGGTTTAAGTAACAATGTTTTTTCTGTAGTGCGGGGATTAGGTGGCTTTTTGGTAAAAGAGCAAACCAAAAAGGAAATGCGACACAAAGCACGACAGGTTTTGCTGCTGGAAGTGACGGAAATGCCAGCTATGCAAAGCTTAATTTCAGGAGTGGGTCTTCCCCCAAAATGTGGCCAAAGTCAGGGTGTAGATATTAGTTTATTTATCAAGAATGATAAGGCTGGCAGCATCTGAACCACTCTTTTAATGGTGCTTCTCAGTGGAGACTGGTGTTGAAGTTTACAGCTGTGCAGCATCCTGTGACTGAGTCTCTAAAAGTATCAATGTTTACTCTGAAAAGTGGAAGAAAAGGCATAAGAAAAGTTACAAAATTACATAGAGCCGTGTCTGAGCATTCCGTGTCAAGCACTGGAAGGGGCTGCCTAGGGGGGGTGGTGGAGTCACCATCTTTGGAGGTGTCAAGGCAAAAATAATCACTGAAACATCACTAAGTTTGAGGAATTACTCTTTTTTTTTCTTCTTTCTTTTTCTTTTTTTCTTTCTTTTTTTTCCCCCCTCCCAATAGGGAATAGCATTAGTTAATGCAGAGAGAGCCATTTCCAGCCATGGCTGTCTAATCATCATTCTCTATATTTTTTCTTGTTCTATAACTTTGAGATCAAGGACCAGTACAGCATTCAGAATCCAAGAAGCAGCTTACATTTACCTTTTGAATAGAGTTGCTTGTTGACCTAATTTTTCATTAGAACTTCCTACAGTGACTGCTAAGTTCTTTCATTGAGCACTAATAACTTACCGGGAGTACACCCCTCCATGTGCATAGTTACGGTTGCTTTTCCAAATTCAATGATTCACAATCAGCGGTATTAAATTTCACCTACCTCTTTACAGTGCTGTCATTCAGCGTGCCACAGTCCTCCTACAGTCGCTCTAGAAGGAGAGCATCTCGGATGAGGGAGTGGCAAAGGGCCAACTATTATAAGGAATGTGAGGAAAGACTCACAAGCAGCACCAGAATGCTAGGAATACATCTCCCATTCAATTCCATTGAGACTTAACCAGCAGAGGACATAACATTCTTCTGCCTGGTTCAAACAAGCATCTCTGGACCAAAAAAATACAAAACACTGCCAATAACCACTGAAGTTTAAATTTTTATTTATTTATTACTTTTTTTTTTTTTTTAAGGATTCAGCAGAGGGGTTGAAATCTTGAAATAGAACATCCTTAAAATCAGATTATGAAAGCAATGAAGGATCCATATTCTTCCCACACAGAAATCTTCAATTAAGGAAAACCAAAGAACAGCAGAAGTCTTGGATGGAACTTCCACTGTGTGAAAGATCATAGCTAGCTAGACATGCCTCTGCAGAGAAACAAATGGAAGATTGGAGAGGGGCTGCAAAGCTTTTGAGAACTGCAAAAGTAGAAGAAATATAAAATACAAGTGAAATTCTCAGTTCTTACCAAAGTGTTTCAGAGACAACCTGCTTACTCTTGCAGGGGGGAGGCTTTTTTAAACCCGCTGGTCATGTTTGTAGAGTTGCACATGGGTGTAACTGTTTAGTAGCTGACAGACTGGTGCGGTTTTGTAGTAACAAACCTGGAATGGCAATACACATGGCAACTTGCATTACGGCTTTACTTGCACTGGCCAGTTGAGCCTGGACATCAAGATAAACTTCAGTCTGAACATCCTCATAGACAAGCTGATGGCATGTGGGCTAGATAAGGGGATAGTGAGGTGGGTGGAGTAGTGGCTGAACTGCTGGGCTCAGGGGGTGGCAGTCAGAACTAAATGCATCTGGAGACCAGTCACTAGTGGTGTCTGGCTGCAGCTGACACTGGTTCCATAATAACTCTTCATTTATGACCTGGATGATGAAGTAACATGCACCCTCAACAAGTCTGCAGATGATACAAAGCTGGTAGGAGTGTGGCTGGTGCACCAGGTGTCTGCGCTACCATTTAGAGGAACTTGGACATCCTGGAGAGCTAGGCAGTCAGGAACCTCATGAAGTTCAAGGAGAAGAGAAGAGTTCTGGGGAGGAACAACCCCATGCACTAATAAATGCTGGGGGCTGGAAAAGCACCTGGAAAGCAGCTTTGCAGAGAATGATGATGTTGTGGTCCTGGTGGACAAAAAGTTGAACATAAGCCAGCAATGTGCCCCTTGTAGAAAAGAATGCTGGTATCTGCCAGGGCTGGATTAGGAGGAGTGTTGCCAGCATGTCAAGGGAGGGGATCTGCCCCTCTACTCAGCACTGGTGAGGCCACGTCTAGAGTGCTGGGTCCAGTTCTGGGCTCTCCACTAGAAGAGAGATGTGGACATACTGAAGTGAAATATGTGGAGAACCACTATGGTAATTAAGGGACTGGTACAGCTGTTATGCAAGGAGAGGCTGGGAGAGCTGGAACTGCTCAGCCTGGAGAATTATAGGATGATTTGGTTTGGAAGGGACATCAGAGATTATCTAGTTCCAACCTCCCTACAATGGGCAGGGACACCTCCCACTAGACCAGGTTGCTCCGAGCCGCATCCAACCAGGGGAGAAGAGAGAAGGCTTAGGGGGATTTTTTTATCTGTCTGATGGGAGCACTAATGGAGATGGAAATCGACTCTTCTCAATGGAGCCTGGTGACAGGAAAAGTGGCCAGGTGGACACTCTGAAACATGGGAAGTTCCATCTGAACTCAAAAAATCACTTTTTTACTGAGGGTGGTTGAACATTGGAACAGATTGCCCCGGAGAGTTTGTGCTATCTCTGTGGAGATACCCAGACATAACTGAACACAGTCCTGGTCAATCTTCTCTAGATAACCCTGTTTTGAACAGTGGGGTCGGGCTAGACAGTCTCCAGACAGTCTTCCAACTTCAACTAATCAGTGATACTGTGAATTAGAGCCTTTCTCAGCTAACTCAGTCTGTTTATCATGAAGGAAACAGGGAGAGCCAGAGTAAAATACAATGTGATGGTTTGGAATTGACATCAAAGCTTAGAGAAGTTTTAACCTGGAGGATAGAACTGGTGAAGGACCTTCCAGCAAACTAGGGCTTGACTGGCAGGTCCCATGGTGGTGACTAGGCTATGTGTCCCTCAGCCAAGAGGAGCCCATAGGAGTAACCTCCTATCAGCGCTGCCTGTCTGGGCCCGAGGAGTCCCCCCAGAAGCATGGCAGCTGAGAAAAAGATGAAGCTAGAGGAATCTTCCTGGCAGGCTGCTGGCTGCCTATCTATCTTTGTGGGTACAGCTCAGCCCTGGCCTGTCTTTCTTTTTCTGGTTTTGTGTTGGAGGCAGCATCTGTGTCTTTCACAGACACACTCAGGAACAGAACTCTGCTCTGTCATGTTTCATTTTCCAGACCAAAACCAAAATACTGAGGCCGATTCTTGTATGTCTGGGCTTTGTTATTTCTGCTAGCAGTCTTGATTTCCCAAATTGTGAGGGGTGAGGGGGAACCCCCTTGTTAAGCATTACAAATGCCTTGCCCTGGAAGTCTTCTGTTTTTATTGTCTTGCCACATTTTGTGCAAATCAGCATTTCAGTTAACCACTTCTAACTTTTTGTCAGTCAAGTTCCTTTTTAAAAATAGACTTTTAATACCCTGAAAAGTAAAAGGCAGGAGAAAATCCTTTTGTCACGACCGGTCGTGTTTTGCGGAGTACAGTGTTCCGTATTTGATGAAGTAAACTGTCTCAAGCTGGGACAGAAGCTGATCTGGATTGATAAGAATCCTAGAAATGGGATTAGCTAGGTGAATGTGCTGACCTGGTAAGATGTAGAAGTGGCTACAAGACAGTAACAGATCAGACATTTGACAGCAACTTGGCAGGGTTTGGACTTATGAATTACTTCCAGCAAAGGTCAGCACTGTGCCAGCAGGAAAGATGTCATTCAGTTTTCTTACAGAATGTAGTAACGTATATGTCTGTGATTATCATTCCTGTGTTTTCTATTAGTGCTTTATTTAGGGCACTATTTTGTTTTGACAGTTTTGAGAAACTTCCTGTGGTTTGACTCTTTATGAGCAGATGATATCTAAATCTTCAAATGACATTCAAATGAGTCATTTTATCAGGGTGGAAGAACACACTTGGCACACACATGCGCATGCAGGAAAAGAAAATGCAGTTCCTAAAATGTCATGTGAGTTTTTTCAGTCGCTCCAGAGACAGGACTGATGGTACTTGCTCCCTGACACACTGAAATAACTGCTTCACTCAGGTAGGTATCATAAGCTGGAGAATTTTTCTCTTCTACTTGCCATTTATTATTCTTCACTCCTGAAAACCTCTCTCCCTCCTCCAGTTTCCCCTTCCATTTTCAAACCACATTTCAGCCCTTCTAGCACTCTTGAAAAACTAGTGTGGGCAGTATCTTCCAATTGATTCATCCCTCAGTTTACTTTGGAGTAGGACTTGTGTTACTATCTTTACAGCATTCCCTGTTCCCCTATCCCCTTCATACCATTTTCTGTAGCTATATGGAGAGGCAGCAGGGTTCAACTCTTGCAGCACTGTTCGCCAGTTGTCCCTCTAAAAGTTGCTTCTACATGGATCAGCAAGACCACAGGAAATGGAAGAAACTTGGGAGAATTTTAAATTAAGCCTCCAGCTTTAAGTTAAGCCTTCCAGTAACTTCCTTCATAGCCTTCCTTGCAGGTCACCCTTACCTACCTACAAGTCTCTTAGCAGATATTACCAAAAAATGGATAAATCACGATGTTTATTGCAATTGTTTATCTCATTTTCTTCTTAGTGAAGGAGTTCTAACACTTACGCATTGCTCCACATTCAGACTGTATGTTATGCAAGAATGAGATTGATGATTTGAATTTTTTTTTTAAATAATATTTATATTTAGCCCTGCATACAACAGTCTCTAGTATTTAAGTACTGGCATGATAGAGGTTAAAAGAGGGTCAGTTGTCTTACTGATGTCTTCTCAGTTGCTTCTGCAGGCTGTATTCAGCTCTTCCCTCTTCAGTTTCCTTGCATTTTGGTAACAGTTTTAGGGACCTTTCAGCAGCACAACTGCCTTCATCAATTCAGCAAGGGTTTACTTAACAGGAGTTTTATAGACAATTATCTTAATGCCTAAAGGATGAAGATCAGGTTCTTTTTATCTGTTCTGTCTTGGCTTTGCTGATTTTCTTTTCCTTTCTAAATTTACTAAGTCCAAGAATAATTGAGCAATTAATATTTTTCCTCTATTAAGATCATAGTTTTAAAATGTCACTTAAGTGTGCTGTAGGTTAGCTTCATTGTCTTGCAATAAGACACCTCATATCTAAAATGGCTCAAGGACATTACTCTGTGTTTTCATTTTTATTTCAACAACTAAATATCTATCTGTTCTTCTTAAACATTCATTTCTTGTCTTTCATAGAATCTTAAACCATTAGTGTCTTGCCTTTCTCCTCATCAAGATAAGCTTTCCAAGGAACCAGCTGACAACTCAAAACACAAGCAAAGGAAAAGGAAGTGGTCATTGACACTTCCCTAAAATACCCCTTAGCCAACAGAGTTTATGTCCTGTCTATTCTATTTGTAATACCCAGAAAGTGAAGCAGGGTTATTTCAGCAAGACAGGCATTGCTTTCTTAACTTAAACATATTTTGCCAGTTATGACAGAAGAAATTGCTCATTTTAAAGGAAACAGGAACTAAAAATGCTGATCTGCCTTTCTGAAGACGGAAGTCAATCAGGAAACACACCAGGGGACAGCATGGCCTTGTGAATAGAGAGGTGCACTTTGCAGACTAAAAAGAACCAGACAGAAATCAAAGGGGGTGACAGAGATAGGAGAACATAAGTGTATAGAGCCCCCTGCTTGAATAGTGGCCTTACATAACTTAGCCACGAGAATGATGAAGGTGTACAATGGGCTTATTAATAACAAACTTGTATAGACCAATGCCTTTGTACCCTGACAGCTCTGTACTGTCACCTGACTCAGGGATGCTTCAGTAAAGGTTAAGACAGGAACTTGGGGAGAAGGATGTGAATTGCTAATTTGCTTTCTGTTTTATAGCTGCAGAATGCCTCAAGCCCTGGGCAATAGCAGTTCACAGGAACAGGCTGCTGTATATTATGCACCAGAATCAATTGTCTCCATTGCTATCTTCATCATCGTTTTCATCATAGGTATCCCAGGCAATGGGTTGGTGATCTGGGTAGCTGGTCTGAAAATGAAAAGGTCTGTGAACACTGTCTGGTTCCTAAACCTTGCTGTGGCTGACATCATGTGCTGCCTGTCCTTGCCGTTTTCCATTGTTCACCTGGCCCTTCATGAACACTGGCCCTATGGCTGGTTCCTCTGCAAAGTCATTCCATCAGTCATAATCTTCACCATGTTTGCTAGTGTCTTCCTACTTGTGGCCATCAGCATTGACCGGTGCCTCCTGGTGATGAAACCTGTCTGGTGCCAGAACCACCGAACAGTGAAATTTATGTTGCTAATATGCGGCGGCATTTGGATCCTGGCCTTCATTTTCTGCTGCCCTGTCTTCTACTACCGTGAGACAAGCATTTACGATGGCAAAACGGAGTGTCGGTACAATTTTGGAGTTGATGATTATATAGATGATCCTGTAAATGTGTCTCTAAATGAGTTAGGGGAAGAATACTCAACCTACAATGATAGTGACTTGTGGGGAAATACCAGTGAAGGTAATTATTCAGTACCCCTTGCCTATGTGATAATAAACATCACTAGAGTTATCTTTGGCTTTGTGCTCCCCTTTGGCATAATGGCAGTTTGCTACGCCCTCATTGTTTTCAGAACACGTGCAAATCAGTTTCACAAGCCACACAACAGGATGCTGCGAACAATTGTGTTCGTGGTAGCTGCATTCTTCATCTGCTGGGCTCCATACCATATAGTTGGGGTTCTCTGCATTGTACCTAGTCTTGGAACAGGACTGATGGAGTCACTGATCCTTTGGGATCACCTCTCTACAGCACTTGCATATGCCAACAGCTGCATCAACCCCCCACTTTATGTTTTTGTGGGACGGGACTTCAGGGCAAAGGTACGGCAATCGGTGCAAAGAATCTTGGAGGGTGCCTTTAGTGAGGAACTCACATCTTCAACCCTTCACAGAAGCCAGACTTCAGCAGAGAAGAACCTTAGCAGCACCTTGTAATGCAGGACTTCCTATCACCAGTGTAGAAAGAGCAAGCTATGGCGCTGCACATCAATCACTCTCCACTTAGCAGGTGATTTTGCTCCAGCATGTTTGACTAATCTACAGCTCCAACCCAGGACACTGCAATCATTCCGATCATGACAGATAACCCCCTCACTATCCTACACTAGAGAGATGGGAAATTGGAAGTACCGAGTAAAAATCTGAGGGATGACTGTGGTGAAGCAGAAGACACAGTATTTTAAACCTACACAGAGTATTTTGAGAAAGCAAGGCTGGCTACAGATTTGTGGTGGGAATCATGTAGTTGGACCTCTCAACTGAGATGAGAATGTTATTTTATTTGCATATGTCTATGTTCTACAGCTCCTGTCTCTGATAAAGTGCAGATAAAACTAACTCCGATGCTGCTCCTCAGAAGGTCATCACATCTTCTCCCTGTGACTCTACTAGGGGTCTGAGGTGGGTGTGGGAATATCTGAAGATTTTCCTAGAGGGTACTGCTACATTTCCTTACAGCCATGCACTAGAACAGCACTTGCCCCAGTCAGCTGCATTGAACTGACTTTTGTGCCCTGGTACACACCCAATATATTTCTTTGTTCTGGCAAATACATCACTGTAGGGTAGTAACTGGTCAATACACATGCTGTACCTATGTTCATTAGCATGTGCACACTCGCTGTTTCCCCAACACTCCCTCCACCACCGGAGTGCCAAATCTTCCTTAGGAAGTAGTTTGAGATTATCCAAATGTACCTACTGCATTCTGAGATGGCACACAAGCAGAATTTGAGCAACTGCAGTCATTAATGACCCAGATTAGGTGACTGCTGGAATATCAGCCATTTGGCAAAACCCTGGAACTGAGAAGTGATAACCCTGGAACTGAGAAGTGATTTTGACCCCGAGAAGGTGGGGAATGACCATGTTGTGGCTCAGTCACATCAGGCTCTATTTACAAGAGAGATCTGCTTCTTATGCCCTTCCAGCAAAGAAAAAGTTTCATCCAGTCAGGTTGTTTGGGGTGGTCCCAAGACTGAATGTTCCCTGCTCCTGAAAAGCAGAAATATATTTACTACATACTCTATGGAAGCAGTTTAAAATCTGCTTTTTGTTCTAGTCCTTCCTCACAAGAGAAAGGTCAGGAAATAGTACGACAAACAGACATTATGCATTGGTAGAGTTTTCACTCTGCCTTTCTGGTAAGCATGAGTTGAAAGACTCTTAGACCTCAGTGCCCTGAGAACAGCCAGCTGGGAGAACCTTCAGCTCTTAACATCCTAAAAAGTCTGTGTCTAAAGTACATCCAGGTGTGGGCTGTCCATTTGGCCATGTCCACACCCAAATTCTAAGGTGGGAACCGAGCCATCATGACAGGCGCCGCTGAAAGAAAAAAATCAATACGAGCACCAAAAGAGTTAAACCATAAACATTCACTTTTTCTTTTTATTAAGAAAGCATGCACAAAAATAAACTCGTGAGACCACGCCCCTCTCTCCCTGACACGAAGCACTGAGGGCCACATTGGGCTGGAGGGGCCTGCAAGACCCCTCTGTGGGCCAGGCTGGCCCCCCTGCCCTCCCTGCAGGCCGGTACCAGCGCACCCGCAGAGCTCCACACCCACCCATCGATGTCTTCCCACGCACTGACAACGCACATTGATTTCAGGGGCAGAGGAACGAGGCTAATTTGCACACTGACCGGCATGTATTTACATATGCAAATGAGGCACAACTTAATATGCAAATGAGGCAAATATGCAAATGAGGAGCACTTGGATACGCAGAAGGAGCCATCTTGGTTTGTTTTTCTTCCGGTGGTGTTTTCAGACTTCCACAGGGCTGGCTCTCAGTAATGTCCTCTGCAAAACACTAACTGGGCACCTGCCGGAAGTTGTCTCTCATTGTCGTCTCTGGTGCCACTTTCCACAGAAACCTATCACACAAGCTGTATCATTCCCATCCTGAGGCAGCAGAGGTAACAGCTGACTCCACGTTGAAGCTGTCTGGGATTCCTCATTTCTCTTGGAAATGCTCAGTGATGAACTCCCCCCCCCAAACACACACTTAAAACAAAACAAAAAAAAAGGGGGAAAAAAAAAAGAAAAAAAAGAAAAAAAAAAAAAAAAAAAAGAAAAAAAAAAAGAAAAAAAGTGTTGTTCCCCCCTTCCAATGCAATGAGACTCTGTCCACTTCCCTGACAACAATCCAATTTCCAATTGGTTTATTCCTACAGCAAATTTAAAAGCAGTGCTAGTTCCCCACCTTCCTGCAGTCAGAATAGAGGTTATTACTTTACTCCTGTGCTCCAGGTCTGTCAAGCAGCCATGATAGTCTATTTCCATGTTTGTTCCCTTCACTGGTAAACAGGAAATAAGGGCTGCGGGGAGGCCTAAGAACCATTAAGAGGAAACAAGAGGTTTGACATAACAGAGCCATACCAGAAAAAAAGGGGAACACAGGACACAACTTTGGGGAGGAAGCATCTCAATGCTCACTCCTGCTCCTGCACCTTTTCCACCTTCCTGATTTGCACGTGTTGACAAAGCTTATCCTTCAGGATTTACACTAGATTACATCATCTCCCCCAGCTGAACTGCAAGGGGTCTGACACACCCTCCTCCCTTTTATACTGCACTCTTTGGCTAGTCGGTTCAAAACCCTGCCCCGCTTCACCCTCTTTCCCCTTACGCCCCTCTTACAAAATTGGCTCGCGAGGGCCGCCCAGTCCCTGACCAGAGGGTCCAGCCCTCAACCAGCAGCCCCCGAGTTCAGCCCCACTCTGCACAGCAGCTTCCTCTGCCCACCATGAGCCCATTCACGAAGTGGGAACCACTGACGGAGGATGTGTGCCTACACAGCCAGACTCCTGTTGCTGGCACTCTCAACCACAGGCAAGGACAGCCTCCAAAGAAATATGAGGGGCAGACGGCCAAATAACAACCGGACATATACTGATGGGAGAAAACTTCCAAATTTGCATATGAAAGGAAGAGCCTCACTACATATTTTGAAAAAGGGGTTGAAGGGGTGTGGGGTGAAATGAAAGGCTCTGGGGAATAGAACTTGCTGAATCACATGTGACACCCCTGACTGCTTCTTTCACCTGATGGGTATGTAGGCTTCACCTAGAGACTGCAAAAGGCAGTGTAGGAAATGGGTCAGGATTCCCTCAAAATCTCTCTCAGTCTTCACAGATGGCACCACATTCTGAAACCCAACTTCTCTGCTGAAATACCATCTCTGCTACATTCTCCTTTCTCCAAACTCAGGTCTGCCCTCCCAGCTCAGCTCAGCTCTCCCTACCTCAGGGATCACCCTCTCTTGTACTTGGGAACACCACTTCTTTTCTTGCTGTTCCCGCTGGTGCGACGAAGTTCACAGAGCTAAGATCACCCCTCCAGTGTCCCTTCAGCCCCCTGACCTTTACAACATTTACGAAACAACATAACTACAGGCTCCCAGGGTCCACTAGGCTCTCTCACTCCAGTAGCCAATACAACAGATTCACCGGCCACCTTGCAGGGAAAGAGGGATTGTTAAACGCAAAATGATGGAGGCAGAGAAAGATGCACTCGAGGATTCAGCCTTCCAAGGTCTTTTCATGGCACCAAGGACCCATCTTCCTGCCCTCCACAGGGCACTGCGCAACACGAAAGAGCCGATCCGATGCGTCCGAGGCCACCGGAGGAGGGGGAGGGCTGTGTTCAATTATTGGTAATAATAATAATAACAATAATAATAATAAACAAAAGAAGAAAAGAAGATAAAACAGGACGCAAGGAAGGATTATCTTCGGCAGCATCTTGCGGTGGCTTCTCTGGCGGAGATAGAGAATATATATCTATATACAGGCAAGGCAGGGAGGCTGGGGAGGGCGGTGCTGACACCATTGACCCCATGTCCCCCTCCCCTCCCACGTCCTTCATAAAGGACGGGCTATCAAGTCTGTAACTCGCTAGGTGATCAAGTCCCAGTCGAAATCATCGGGGATTTCCTCATTGGCGCCTGGAGGAGGCCCTGGAGGCCGAGGGACCAGATGATGAGCTGAGCCAAAGACAAGAAAAAAGAAGAAAAAGGAAAGAGAACAATTAGAATCAAAAACTACATCCTTTTTCACAGTGGGCCCTTGGGCAAAAGAAACCAGAAATGATCTGGGCCTTCTCCTTTCCAACTGTCTAACAAACAAGAACACTACTGGCATCAATCCCTCTCTCAGACAGCATCTACCAATGTCTGGGAGTGTTCTGCTGTGAAATTCTCCACAGCAGGTTCTACAGAAGTTAAGTTTCAGCCTCCTTTACTTACCTCATAGCTGACTGCTGAGAGAGTACAAAGAACTTAGTCAACAGAAGCTTCTCATGTACAGTTGTCTTCAAACAACTAACTGAGGGTGAGGCTAAGCTAGAAGACTTTACGTGAAGTGAAAGAAATCATGCCTTTGAAATCCTAATCCTTCCCAGAGCTATGACAGAGCCCTAAATGGAGGGTCCCTTGCAGTCCCTGCTCCCTCTCTACCCAGAGTGCTCCATTTGATTACTAAGTGCTTTGGGAGAAATGCACAAAGGGGTTTGGAACAAGTTCTTCAATATTGATTGGTATAATAGGCCTTAATGTCACCCCTTACCTGGGCGATTATATCCTGGAGAGTCCTGGGTGGAAATCTGGTACATAGGAGATGGCCCGGAGAAGAGATGGGGAGGCTGGGGCTGACCATAGGAGTTCACTGTGAAAGGAAATGAATTAAGAAAACAAAAAAACAGCTGTTAATGTTCAGGTCAGAAGCCTTGGCCCTGACTGGGTAGCAGCTCAGCCACAGAGCAACTCACTCAGACCCACAGGATACTGAGGAGATGTTCAGCTGTTGGGTCCTAACTGCAAGCTATAGCTTGGTCAGGGATCTTGTTCTTGAAACCAGCAGGAGTTTCTCTATTTTTGTAAAAGAAGAAAATTTTCATCCAGAAACACCGCAAGGTGGCTCAGTATCATCCATTTAGTTCAGTACTAGATGACACACACCATTACAGTTCTATCAAGACCATCATATCCCCTCCTCAGAATGCATCTTCTACTCCTTGTACAGTATTTCTCCAACAAGGGTGCAAGAACTTTCTCCTTTACTGTTCCTGCCATCTGGAATAGCAATCTCTCTACCTTGCCATTCCTCTCTGTGGGTCACCTAAAAAAGCACCATCCCCTTCTCCTCTTCCAGGTTTGCCTTTTAAATATATTCCTGCCTGGAGGTTGCCTGTCAGTAGCATGCATCACATAACAGCAGTCTGTCCAGGCCACAGGTATAGGACATCCCAGTTCTTTAAAGCCAGAGGAAGCTGAGTTGCTATGAACATCTCTGACAGCCTAGCTCTGATTTGCTCCGTGCTGCATTGCCTGGTAAGGCTGCAGGTAGTTTAGGATACTCACAGAACTGGGCCTTCATTTACACGTCATTTTAGTCTCCCCTAATTACCTTGGTTCATGGATTGCTCCTGTTTGCCACTGTTCAGGGCACAAGAATCAGAGATTCGAGGGGGCTGCTGTGGGCCAACCAGATGAGGGAGCTGACCAGTCTGGGTAAGGAAGTGATTAAGGGAGTCACAGAGGTTGGCAATATGGTGTTGATCCAGCGTCCAGTTCTTCCGCTCAGCCTGGCGCAAACTCTCCATGAGCTCTGCAGGGGACGAAGGACAGTGTCAAAGACAGTAGTCACACTGTGATCTTTCCTGCTAAGAGTTTCTGTCTCCTGCCCCTAAATCCTACCTCCTCCTCACAAACCGAACTTTATTGTTTCAAATCTGTCACCAGACTCCTGGAGAGCTCCACATCTAGGATACTGTCACACTGACTCAGGTAAGGCAAGAAAGAGTTGGAAGGAAAAATCTCAGTTAGCTTTCTGACATACTTTTATGATTAATTCTCCCTGTCCCAAATCCTGCAGTGTTCATTCAAGTGCTTCAGGATCTCTAACAGAACCCATGAAGTAGGACACCTCTTTTTAAAAATGAGGTGAATCACTGAGAAATGCAGGCACTTGCCACGGTTACATTGAAAAAAGATCCCTGCACAGCACTTGCATGTTCTAGACTCCAGCCCTAGTCATTGAGTCACTAGCCCTAGTCACTAGGCCAACACTGACCTGAGAATTGGGAGTGCTCAATGCTAGACCAGTTCAGCCGGTTTACCATCTTGAAGCTTTCCTTCAGGGAATCGATGTTGGAGCACCAATCAGGGGGAAACGCTGGAATGAAAGAGGGACAAGATTAATACAATACAGATCACCCTTTCCCTCCACCCCTTAATATAAAAAGATTGGCCCCTCTTCACCAAAGAGCCTGATGCTACAACAGCTAGAAATCCTTTCTCCCTTGGAAAACCAGGGATGGTATCTCCTTCTTCACTAAGGCCCTGACTTTATGCTGCATCCCTTAACAGAATCCCAAACCCAGGGTGGATATATCTATCCTCCATTCTCCAGTAAGGAAGCAATTTCCTTCTCAGATTTCAACCATATCCAGTTTTCCCCCATTTTCTACACACAAGTAGATACTACTTAGGGAAAGCTCACTTGTGGAATTTCTGTCTGGGAGCTCCTTAATGCTCCCTTTCCACCATCAGTGCTTTCCAGCACCCCGACTCACCAAAGCCAGCATTGTTGATTGAGGCCTGTGACTGCTGCTGCTGCTGGTGCTGGTGTGGCTGCTGCTGTGGGTGGGAGTGCGGGTGATGCTGTTGATGCTGGTGGTAACCTCCATGCTGCATTGGGGGCGGGTGCATGGACATCACTGGTGGAGGGCCATAACCTTCACCACCCTGCTGCTTTCCTCCTTGGGATGGGCAGCCCTCTGGGGTTGGAGTGTGGAGTGGGGGAGCAGCACCCACTGAGGAGGGGCCTTGCTGCTGCTGCTGCTGGTACATATAGTAATTGTGGTTGGAGGGCTGCATGTCACCAAGGAGAGAAGAGAAACCTGCCGAGTAAATGAAAGAGGAGGGAGCTTTAAGACAGCCTGGATCAGACCTCTGCTTACATGATCCAGCTCTAATTTCACACTGCTCATCCCGCTATTTATGAAGCTTTCGGAGTGCCCTCTACAGGCTACCAACAACCATCACCTGTGCAGTTAGGCCCTTGCTGTGCTCCAGACTGTTGAAAACAAAAAGCTCTACGACAAAGACCCAGAAGGATTTTAGTACAGCGTTAGGCACTTAAGTTCCTCCCTGGATTTTCTCCTAGACTTACCAAAGTAATCCAACCTCTCCTGAAATGCCAAGCACGTGTTGTTTTCCTATAAATGACCATTAAGCAAACTTAAACAGCAGAACATTTAGAAAATGGGTAACTTAATACTTAATCTGACTTGCTGTTTCCAAAGGCTCCCTGGAGTTCCCTTCTTACAAGCAGCTTGGTCAGGAATCTTCACAATTTTTCTCACACTGATCATAAGAGGTCATAAAAGACTCTGCTTTTGTACAAAGAGCACACTGTACACATCAGGGCTCCTTTATTACTTTCATTCCTCCTGACTCACTGGGTGTGTCATTTCCATCCTCCTGTATTTCAGGCAACCCCTACATGCGAGAGCATCAGGTATTTTCCATACTTCCCCAACACCAGGAGCTCAGCATATCTCTTATGGCTGCTTCCCCTGTTCATTCTCCCCATACAGTGGGGAACCTCTGTGGAAAACCAGTCAGGGGCACTACACGCCATTAACCTGAGCTACTCACTTCTTACTTTGAGTACCCTTACTTGCCCATCTGCAAGCAAACCTCACATTTTCATCAACCCTTAGAGTATCCTACTACTGTCATGGGGCGAAAGGATGAATACTGCCATCCTGACTCAAAAGTTGCCTACAAAATTTTTTCAAAACCTGCAAGTTTTCCTACACTGCCTTGCAGCCTAAGATTTGGAAGGAAAAAAACAGCAGACAACTGCTAAGTTTGTAAAATCAGAGGAACACATCAAATCAAGGTTCTTCTCTACATTTTTGTAACTTGCTCACTCATACTACAACACCTCACACAACGGGCTCCCACTCGGAGTGCCAGCATGATGAAAGCAGTAAAGGTGTATATACGTTTTTATTTCACTGAAGCTTCAAGTTCAGGAGGCCCCTTCTAGAGTAGCAAACTGCCTGCACTGTGTGATGGCTGATAGCACAGGTGAGAAGCTCATGTAATAACACACTCCTTTTTTACACCAGATTAATATTTACAAGAGTGTTTTAAGGCAGAAAGAGATGTAAGTTTTTCTGAAATATTTTCCGTGGACATTTCATCCCTGCAGTGATTCTGCCCTCTTCTGGCTGCTTACTCAATCCCAGAAATGCAAGATACGAATGGAGCTGGAGGCTCTCTCTTCCCTGCTCTCAATCCACAAAGCTTAATTCTCCAAGGCCTTGT
Source organism: Corvus brachyrhynchos (assembly GCF_000691975.1). Classification (NCBI taxonomy): domain Eukaryota; kingdom Metazoa; phylum Chordata; class Aves; order Passeriformes; family Corvidae; genus Corvus; species Corvus brachyrhynchos. The sequence goes on from NW_008238359.1 coordinate 650,324, forward strand.
ACAATCCTAGTTTCAACAGATCTGAGCAATGATGATTTTCCACTCTCCTTCTGAGAAACTCCAGATGCAACAATCCCCTCCCTCTTATGGTTTCTAGCCTGACAGACTGTGAATATTTCTGACATGCTTTTCTTCAGGACTTCATTTTTCTCAGTTTCTGCCATTTTAGTATTTGCATTTGTATCAACACAAGGCATTTTTAAATCATTGTGCTTTTTTATTCTGAGAGAACTAGGGGGAGCAATGCATAAAGGACGTGCAGATTTCTTATCAGCTTCTGGCAGAAGTAATTACAGCATGCCAAAGAAGGAAAGTCTGTTTGCACAGGCTCCTGAATGAGGAAAGATCTGAGAGATGCCAAATGGACAAGACTGTGTGGGCAGATACCTGCCCACCCCACATGACGCATATAGTTACTCACCGTGCTGAGAGGAAGATGATTTCTCCAGCATGGATTTGTAGAGATTTCGGAAGGACCAGCTAAGATCCTGGAAGTTGATCTCAGAGTAGGAGAACTTGAAATCATGGTTGGCACTGTACAGCGGGGGCGGCACATCGGCCCCTTCACGGCCCTGCCCCCCGGCTACAGTAGAGGCAACATCCACAGGCCCTGCACCCTGCTAAGGGAGGGAAGAATATGGCCTTTAGCCTCTACTAGGTTTTGCAGCTTGAGACAGAGATCAGAGACCAGATATGCATAGAACATGCACTGATATCCTGCATCACTTCGCTCATCTTCCAACAAATCTTCCCAAATTTTTTTTGGAATTGCCATTTTCCTTGGAGAACACCAACCACAACCGTTCCTCTGCAGCACAGTGGCTCCAGCCTTTTCTTCAGCTATCTAATACCATTATGCCTTTATCCTTTATCCCCATCCAACCCTTTGCTAAAATTCACTTCCTCCTTATTTTCTATCTCTGCAATTTCAGCTCCTTCCCTTCTTTTTATTTTTGCCTCCATATCACAATTTTCACAATTCCCTCTCCTCACCACTTCGCTTTTCCATTCATACACTCCTCCCACTCTCCTTTTCCTCCCACTTCTATCCTTTTCCCTGCAGCTCACCTGACTGTAGTTGGCAATGGGGGTGGTGCTCTGGATCGACATCTGAGGGGTGGCCTCAGGTGGCAAAGAGGCTTCTGTGCTGACTGGAACAGCCCCTCGGGGGCTTTTACTTGCCTCTTGCTCTGGGGAGTCTTGTGGTATCTGTGGATGGGGAAGAAAGAGAAAAGGAAAGGAGCAGAAATCAAAAACAGATGGAGAAGTGAAACTGCAGATGGGAAGCCAGCTCCCCCGCTGTAGAAGTTCATGGCTTAAAAAAGAGGAGGACTGGGCCTTAGTCACTGAAAAGTCAGGATAAAGGACTTTAAACAAGATTAACTTTCCTACTGAATAGCAGCAACAACAGGCAATCAGCAGGACACACACACTAGTTTGTTCAGTCCTGGCCTTTGTCTCTCCATCTATACACCCTGACCCCAAAACATTATCATGGTCTGGTGCTGAAGGGAATTCCCAGCCCACTCCGTGCTGTGTGGAAAGAAAAACACTCACGTCATCATCTGGAGGATGCCGCCTCTTGCGAGATATATCTGGACATGTATCTATTGTCCAATAAGAGCCCTGGAAAGAAGATCCATTGGTGAATGCATGATGAAATCACAGAGCTTCCTGAAGTAGGGGGCTGCTGACTCAAGGAATGCAGCACCAACTAAACATTAGGACCACAAGGACCACCCTCTAGAACCTCAGACAGCTGAGACTTGGGTATTGGCAAGAGATTCCTCTCTTGCACTGGGTTGCATTGAACAATGAGGTACAATGCTACTGATGGAAGGCAGAATCCTTTACTTTCCATCACTCTGAGACAGGACACCAAAAGGATGGTTTGATCCAAGCTAAGTGAACTCTTTTGGGCCTGCACACTCTGTTCAGTAGCTTCCTCACAACTTGCATTTATTATTAACTGATGAGAACCAACTCAATGCTGGGATTTGGCAGAGACAGCTAGAAGGATTGCTCTTTTTCCATGGTTGTGGGACTCCCCTTAGAGCATCCACAGAGGGGCCATGATGGCTAAGAAATAAACCACGGTTAAGAACTAAAACACATGATGTACAGAGAGGTCTGTTTAGCTTGGACAAGAAAAAGCTAAGGAGATCAAACCACTGCCTTCAGCTGCGTAAGGGTATTATAAAAGACAACAGCATCACAGAAGAAAAGGCAACAAAACACAAGTTACAGCAAGGGAAAGTACAGTCAGATATAAACAAAATTTTCTTCACAATGATGGTGGTGCAGCACTGGAACAAGTGCCCAGTTTTGCTATCTCCATCTCTGGAGATACTCAAAATCTGACAGATCTCATCAACCTAATGTGATTGTTCCTGTCTGGGAGAGGATAGAGGTACATGTCGACCTCCAGAGGTCTCTTTCAACATAAAATAGTCTGTAATTATGTGTGTTGTCTTCTGAACAAATACAAAAAGAACTCTAGAGTGTGATTTAGCTTGTTTTACCCTCCAATCAACATCCGAATAAGTAACAAGCACAGAACAGGTTTTCATTATAAACCCAGCCCAACATGCCAATGAACACCTGCAAACATATACCCTTAACTCTGTTAGGACTTCCTGGAATAAGCCACATAATTAATGGTAATTTTGAGCAGTGATCTTCAGAGATCTACTACTTCCATTTATAGATCCCAACTGAGTACCACACAGTCCCTTAAATATAACCTGAAATAAAAGGCTTGAGCAAATGGTCTTTTCTTTTAACTTTAGGATGAGGGGGAGGAGACAATCTTTCTGTCTAAATACATAGCTTCTTGCCCCTACCATCTCCTCTTGCTTGTTTGGTTGTGGATTTTTTTAAACAATAATATCTGCATGCCAAGATGTCAAATCTTGGTTTTGCTAGCAATTCCCCTTTACAATCTGTATATACTATCAGAGCCTTATCAGTCCTCAGTAAGCCAACAAATTCCTAAATTCTTGAGTTTTACTCGTAAATTATTTCTACATATTTAAACTATGTAGTGATGACATTTTTTTTTCAACACCAAGTATTTTGCAGTCTATACAGGTAGTAATTCTGCTCTCATTTCCATGGATCTTGCCTCCATGAAATCCATGATGTCACATCACAGTCCTGCTGTTCACCAGCAGCCACTATGCTCTCTCATAACAGAACTGGTTGGGCTACACTCACATTTTACAGACAAAGATCAAGAAAAAGAAACAAAACTAATAAAGTACATTCAATCACACTTTTGACTTCTGCCAGTATCTTTAAAGTCAACTGAAGATCACAGATAAGAAAAATAATTACTAAAACCTTTAAAGCTCCTTTACAGGTTCCCTTTAAGTAAATGCTTCTGTAGCCAAAGGACTGCAGTAAATCTTACTACTGCTTCCATTTTTGCCTACACTTTAGGTTTCAAATTCCAACCATGAGTTAGAAAGGGCGACCCCAGCTTATTCCTTGCAGTTTTAAATTGCTTGCCCAGGAGCAGATTTCTTACCTTCCCAGGATCATCTCTTGGTCGAGGCACCTTTCGAAAACATTTATTCAGAGAGAGGTTATGACGAATAGAGTTCTGATGAGAGAGTAAGAGATACAGGTAAGTGCTGCAACAAAAACATACAGTCTTCTGAGTATGCCCAGGAGCAGGTAGAGAAAATAGGATGGTACATACTCAAAAGCCAAAGGTCACTACATATTCCTGGAATGGGGCAGAACAGAAGCTGTGGAAAGGGATGGATTAAGATGACAATATGGGGCTGAACCAGCTCTACACCTACAGAAGGTGCAATGAAAATAGCATCAGTGTGATGCAGAGGATGGTAGTGATGTGGGTTTTGTGGGGGCTTTTTTTTTGTTTTTCTTGGTTGGTGTTGGTGGGTTTGGGGCAAACTCCTTCTTAATGGACCACCACATACATTCAACAAAATACTCAGAGAAAATGGGACTTCTGGCTCTGCATTTTCTCCAGTTGGTCAACTCAGTTTTACATCAGCCTTATTTTAATCAGTGTGGCTATTTTGCATAGAATTTAAAAAGTAAGTCTTATAATTGGGCAAAAAAGGGTACTTCAGTGATGCAAGCCCTCACCTTCCAACCGATACCAGCATTTTTGTAGTAGGGAAAATTGTCACAGATCCAACGGTAGATCTCGCTAAGTGTCATCTTCTTGGCAGGTGATGAGTTGATGGCATATGTGATCAAAGTGGCATAGCTGTAACGTGGCTTCCCATCTTGGTGCACTGCAGCCTCATCCTTACTCAGTGTGGCATTGGGATCTGTTGGTGAGCCTGGGGGACACTTTCGGGCAGACCCTGGAGGTCCTGCTTGTGAGGACCCCCCTAATTTTTCAATAGTAGCCCTTAAAGTAAGCTGTGGGAGCCAGTCTATGGAAGTGAGGCTACTTTCCAGGTCAGAGGCCATGGTGCTGGAAGCAGGAATATCTGTGAGGAGAAAGGAGAGGAAAAGAAACACTTGAGACACAAACAAGGTGAAGCATAAGAACAGAAACATCCATTTGCATTCTTCTTCGGCTTCTCCCCCTATCACAAATACCTGTATGAAGATCATCCTACTTCATGCATCTTATTCACAGCCAGCCAGAACCATCCCAAAAGGCCTAGGACTGTGCCTCAGGGAGGATCATCCGTACTGAGAGCAGCTGGGACAGTGCTTTGTAACAGTGATGGTAACATTGCTAGGGCAGTCTTACCCAGAGCACTGATCCCAGGTAAAAAACCAAGATCTGCTTAGGGGAAGTGGAGCCCTTTCAGTAGGTATATCACATTCACTCCTTTACTACATAATCCATGTAACCTTGGTACCCTTCGCCAAGATCATCTGTAAGCCAGCAGGTTTGTGGTGTCACGTAAGAGGAAAATCATAGTTAAAAGGAAATACTCATTCATGCCATATACAAACTAGAATTTAATTAGATCATCTGCAAAGTCAGGACTATCTCAATTTGAGGGGAAATTAATTTCTCTCTGAGGTCTAGCCTCTCTTTTTGCATTAGGTGACATTATAATGAATCCTATTCCTTAGAGCTAGGATTACATATCTCATTTTAAAACACCAAGATCATGCATAATACTATATATAGATAATTACATCTACCATGTCGAGTTGGAACAGACTATATTAAGCTCATAATAGTTAAAGCTTTGCCTACCATAACCAGTTTTCCCTAAATATATATATATAATTTCATTGAATTAAATCCCGCTGAATTCACAGTATCACAGGCAAGAATTTTCTCCAATTCTGAGGCACAGAAAAAACTCACATGTCTGAAGTCACATAAGTTTGCTACAGGAAGAGACTCAGGATCTTTTATCTCATAAATGTTATATACTTCCCCTCATAAAAATAAAACACACCCGGCTAGCAGTTGTATACAGGAATTTCTACTTAACAATTATTTTATAAGAAGAAAACATTTAGCAGCAAGAACTTGTATGAACTTGTACACTTAGCACACTAACTTTTATGCAGTCTGTTGCAGTAGGTAAGGCAGCAGAAAGTTCATCATTCCTACTCACAAGTGGCTGCATTACTCTAACTAGGAGCAATCCCTTGAAGTCCTTCCCTAAGGTAGCTAGGTTTTCAAGGCCATGACTTGCACTGCTCTTTGCATAAAGAGAAGAATCATGTCTTGAAGGGATGCAAGTTCTACACCTTTCATTTCTGAAATTAGTTTTTCCAGAAGATTAGATGGCACTGTCTTTGAGCATGCTGGAGCATACACAAGACAAACACACAAACACACTTAGGTATGTATAGCAAATTAAACACTTGCATACGTGTAAGAGAGAAGAGACTGACACGAACACACTCTGCTTAGAAAAGATTCATCAGCAGACACCTCCCACTGAGTGCATCACTCAGATGAGTGGATCAGATGAAACAGGGAGACACCCATCTGCATGAATACCAATTAGATACTTGTTCTAAAAATAGGCATTTGACAATAACACAGTGTGGATGCACAGATCCAGAGACAGATGCACCCAGCATTTTGACACTGAAGCTACCCATTCTTCCCCCACAACCATATGCATTATACCTTTCACTTCTGCACTCCAGTGCTCTCACAGCACTAAAGCACTGAAGTCCATACTCCAACGCGTTCACATGCACTAAACCTTTCATTTCCATGCATGTGCTCACCACACCTCTTAGGGCTCAAACACCTACACAATACCCCGACAAAATCCATCCCTCAGCCCCCACAGGCAGCGGCTCCACAGCCAGGGCCTCAGGAGACACCTCCGAATTGCAGCACCACAGTGTCTATGGCGAGTGGAAACACTTTTATGTCTTGGGGAGGAAAGCAAAATCCCAACTGCTACTAACTTACTTATCTACTCATCTGCCACACTATCACTTAGCATAGGGATGACTACTTGCTACATAGCTAACTAGATGATCTAAGCTGCTAAACACTTTCCATTATCCAGCCCCCTCAAGTTGTGCTTTATTTAATAACTCTTTGACTGATTTAATCTAATATCAAACATTTGAAATTTACACAAATTAAAAAAAAAATAGTAGGACTATTCCTTCATGAATAATACAAGGAAAAAGCAACAATCTATTTTTATCCAGTGGGGATGGACAGACCACCATGTAATCAAAACACAGCTACATTTACATGGTAACTTCACAAGGCAAAGCCCTCACTAGAAGTAGCATCCCACTTGGAAGAAAACAAACATGAACTAAATATAAGTTGAATGCTTCATTTTGTAAATGTGTCTCATATAAATTTTAATTTCTGTGGTGCAATCAGAAAACAAATTGCTGCTTCTTGTTAAACCATTATGAAATATCAGTTGCATTAACAATACAACTCCCAAGTAAAATAAATACAAATTTCTCTGTTCCACCTCCTCCCTTTTGTTTTTTTAAGACAAGCATAGAAATCAAGAAAATTAGGTTATAAAAGCCTATGGCAGGTTAAGATACCAATCTGAAACACCAGAAATTCAAGAAACAGAAGAAAGCACTGTTGTTTTCACAGAGCTTCAGAATTGCCCAGGTTATGTCAGTAGATCATCTGGGATGATTGGCTATGCAGTAAAATGTAAGGCTGATATGCAACATCCCCGTCATCCAGTACACAAGATTTTGTGCATTTGTATAAAATACACTTGTCAGGGAGACAAGCAAAATTAGAATTGGGTCAGATTACACCCACACTAAGAATTTTAATATTTTCATTCCTTGGCTTATAAAAATCTTCGACAAGAAAACAAAATCCCAAAATCTTAAAAAACCCCCCCGTGTATATATATATATGCACTTGTCACCCAGTACTGAAACAACCACTTTTCAGTGAAACGCAGCAGCCTTTTAAGAACAGATACGCTAGACAGTAATTTAGGACAGAAAGTGAAGACTCAGACCAAATAGCAATCACGTGGGAAATTTCAAAGCAGTGGAATAAGACCTTTTTTTCCAAGTTTGCACTTGATCATGTTACTGGATTTGCTGGCAATATAGGATCTGTAATAATCAGGCATAGTCAAACATTAGGTAAGGTGGCAATTCCAGAACACTTTCAGGGCAACAATAATTCAGTGTAATTGGCTACTAAATTATTTAAAACAATACTTGCTCTGCAGTAAATATTACTGTTAATTTATGTTGCATATCTCATTCACCTGACCCAAGTGTTCGGTGCATCAGCTTGACACTACTTAATGGTATGATAAAACAAGGCTGCAGCCAAACCAGAGCAGCTGATAATTCTTCCAACTTTCCTTTCCCAGCTTATTGCCTGGCAAGTCTTTTGAACTCTTCTCTTATGATCCCACTCAAACAGAGAAAAAATTAGTAATAACTAATAAACACACTGAACTGAAATCAAGGGTGCTTCAAAAAATCCTACCACATTAGCAAGTCAGAATTAATTTCAAAGAAGTAAAAAGAAAGTCAAAGACCAGACTTCATAATCTCCCACAAGGTAAATGCTATCTGTTTATGTACTTGGCTGAATTTGAAAAGCAAGGGTAGGGTAGCCAAGGTCATAACCACCATCAACAGCTGGAAGGTGACTGCAGAGTCTTCATTTCACAAGCACTAAATAGTTACAGTACAATCCCAAGTCAGACAGGTCAGAGAGATGCAAAAAGTCCAGCCAAGCACTGACCCCAAACTACAGTTAAACAGACAAGAATCTGTCCAATTTGTAAGAACAATGTATTAAAGAAAATCCTTGCACTGAATACCTTTTAATAACCACTAATTCGCTTGGGACTAGTAATACTTCCCTACAGCTTTCCAGGAAAACTAGTGCCTTACTTTGAATCTTTGCAACTAGCAAATGGAAGCTCCTGCTGCAAAGGTAAGCCAGGCTTCTGTCTGTGCGACAATAAGCACCATCCCTTAGCAGCACTGAGAAACCTGTACTTTGCTACTTTGCAAATGCTCACCCTAAGCCAGCCAGATCTTATCCAGGATCACTGGTACTTGCATATCAGGACAGAAAAACATATGAAATGTGGGGAACAACACTCTAAGGGTCACATTGAATGCAGTTAATAAGCATTAACAGCCTGAAACATTCTCTAAAGCTGGACTCAAAGGCCGGTCAGGCAGAATCAGTTAGGACTGAAGTAGGGAGCCATACAATGAATGGCACCATGCTGTGCACTGCCTACAGAAGATGCCTGTTCTAGAATAAATCTCTGCATTTACATTCCCCTGTGTTTACTTTCACTGTTGCCTTATTTGCTGCTATTCTGATCCAATGAAACACTATGGCAAAAGATTTAAAGGAGACTCAAGTTTCTCAACATGAACTTTGAGAGAAGAAATGCGCAACAGACTACCAAGAAATGACAGACACTGCTGTAGAACACCTATGAATATACAACCACTTCTATTTAGGTGCATGAAACACAGATCCAGTGATCTAACAATATCCCTCTAATATACTCAGAGATACCGCTAGACTCTAAGGTATTTAGCAAATAAAAAAACTGGCAAAAACGGACTATTTGACTGTAACCTTTCTGAAACAGTGCCACAAAGTAAGGAGGAAAAGTAAAACAAGAATACCACATGCATGAAGAAATGGAGAGCCTCTACTTTGGTGAAAAAAAGGCAGTTCTGATGTACTTGTATAAATTACACAAAAAATCCTCTGTCCTCATCCAATACAAAAAGGGGAAAATAATCCATTTTGCTGAGTCTAGAAGGAAGAGAAATTTGCCATTTTAAGATACGTGCTTTCCCTCAAAAAGAACGTGGTGTGAACTAAGATGGCAGGAATAAAACACTGAAAAATCTGATCTTCTCTAAGCAAACATTCTCACAGAAATACTTGTTTCTTGTAAGAAATAAGAAAAGTGGATACTGATTATCTGCCCAGTCTGAAATTGCTATCCATCATTTTGGTAACTGCTTGTGAGAAGCCTTCAGGAAATGTTTATATTTCTGGAATCAAATGCAGAAGTAAAAGAGGCTGCTGGGTATTGTTCATAACATGAAACTTAACCTGGAAGGAATGATAGGTGTCATGTTAGTGACAAAATAAAGACATTACAGTCTGACAGCACTCTTCTGTCTGCAGTGCCATATGAAAGGAGGAAAACCCATCCCTGGGGCAAGAAGGTAAGAAATATTCTCATACCCTAGAACCATGCTTCCCTTTTTGGGGAGCAGCAGAATAAGCCAAAAAATGTTTTCCTGATTAACTGTAGGCTTGCAGATGTGGTAACAGGGGGCACGTGGTTCTCACTAGTCATGAGCCACAGAGGGAAAAGGGATCCAACCAAAGGAAGCTACTGTCACCTAAGAGCACACGGCGTGGTGTTGCCTACACGAGCATGAACCGTCACAGCGTGCACCTGTCCACGTGTCAGGGTCTGACTCTACAGCCCTGCTCAGAACGACTTCGTGTGCGGGACAGAATGGCTTTGAATGCTCAGTGCTGTTTTGTGTAAAAGAACACAGGTGGTACTGTGATTACTGTATCCTGAATGGAAAATTTGCTCAAAGTTGCACGAAACACTGAGATGGTACTGAAAATTACCAGTTAGATGAAGATAAAAACTTTTAGGCCACGTATAGCTTAATATAAATCACTGGACTGATTGTTTTGCGATAATTAAACTGACATACAGATACGATTGTCCTTTAATAAACAGAAATCTCAACAAAATGACGTTCATATTAAGTCTCAAAGAAACACAAAAAGAAAAGAAATTTGTTTTCACTGTTATTACAGATTAAATAAATATCGTGATAGCACATTTTAACATAGGACCTTTCGATTCCCTCCATTTTGTGAAATGTGCACTAGCAGGCTATAATTTTGTATTTTGAATTTAGTAAATGAACGACACTGACTGTGCAGGCATTTTTGGTACTAATGAAGCATGAAGTCTTGTGAGAACTATAAAGTCACCCAAACCCTCATGTTGGAAGTGCATCAGGATTCAATTCCAAAGGCAATTACGTCCTAGCTTTGTATGAAACTGACAAATGGTATAGTTTACAAAACCTGACCTGCTTATTTAAACTTATCAACAGATGGCATTATAGCCAAAGTCTGAAATATGCTCATGTCAAGGGAGGCAGTATCTTTGTGGGCATAACAGGCTAGGATTGAGCATAGCTAGTGCTTTGCCAGATTTTAATAAGACCAACGAATCAAATGTTTTTGTTGTCTGCTATATAAACATATAGGAAAAAAAAAAGCATTGAGAAATACTACGCAAACACTGCAGACACCCCTTAGACAGTCTGAAAATGTGTTCGAAGTTAGGACCAGTTTGTTTATTTATGATGCTGTGTAAGGTAAAGTGGGGAATATGTAACACCTGTCAAAAGAAACAGTAAATGATACTGAGAATACTGGTATACATAAAATACTTTTGAGCTGGAAATTATTTCCTTTGTAATAAGACTACTAGAAAAGATTTATTCTAATAATAAGCCAAATGTCCCATGACAACCCTCCCAATAACAGATTTGAAGTAAAAAGTAAACCAAGCACTTTGAAGAAGTGCAATGAAAATACATCACCACAGCAGAAGCGTCTCTGCAGCACCCCTCCACCCTCAGTACCACTATGCAATATTTCACCGTTGGAACTAGGAGCTGTAATTCCAATCATATGCCATGGCAGGAGAGAAATCTTTGACATTTGCTTTAAGAATATTAAAAGAACAATTACTCTTACACTGAGAAAGGTATAGGGTACTTGGTTTTGGAATAAGTCAAATTTATGAGCACATATCTGGAATGAAATTTTCCCTTGGAAACTGGGAAGTCAGTAGTAGAGAAACAGTATGTAAGAGCAGGTATTTCCCACAGCCCCATGAGAGGTTGAAGGATTTCCATTTTACCTGCCTATCAGAATCACATCCAGTAATAAACCTTCAGCACAAGATATGCAAACACTGATATAATACCCAGACTGTCTCTGAAATTAAGAGACAACATCAGAAGTAGATCAGCATGCAGACTATCTTGCTTAGATGATCTGCACAGCATTGCAAAGGCATATACAGAAACCCAGGCTGAAAGAATGCAACATGCTTATAAATGAAAACTGTATTATTATTCACATTAAAAAAATGGGTCTCTCAGTGAAAAATTACTATTAGCCTTGCATTTCAATGACAGCAATAGTGAAAAGCTTCTATGGTAGAGAAAGGAACGTCAGCCACATATAGGGAAAATGAAAATTTGACTGCAAGTGGTCAGAACTTGTTCACCAAAGGCTGAACCACTGAAAACAGATTAGTCAATATGAACTCTGTAATAGTTGCTGAACAAACCACAACCCACTTGTGGAAACGGGTATCAAGCACTAGCAAGAACTCTGTACTGAATTCATAGGAAAAAAGGAAATTGGTATCAAGTGCAGATTAGTTGTATACCACGTGCCCAAAATGTACATAGAGCACATGCTCCCAGAGTTGAGTTTACCAAAGCACTGCAGAGAAGCCTGTTAAAGAGGAGTCTGAGAGCAAAGCACAGCTGAAACTGAAGTTGGAGAATGATCAGAAGAATCAAATAATACTGTGTGAGGCTCATAAATTAAGTTTCAACCACTGTTTTAACATAATTCCTTTTTATTATTCTTTTAGCTGTTATTCTCAAACTGACAGAACTCTCTTCCAGTAGACAAAACATCTGACAATCCCTGGCCTGGCTCACAACTCGCAAAGATTTGTACCACGCTTGAAGGTCAAGAGGATTCAGAACCACACTGCCACAGAACACACACCCATTAATGGTTTCTCCTTGCTTAAAACACTAGTACTGCTGCTAGGCTTTCTGCAACCTACTCACAAAATGCTCCATTTTGTGTATCATCCTGAAACTAAATCTTCTGTTCATCTCCTTACAAACACTGGAAGAAGTCCCTTTCTTCCACACACATGCTTGCCACAGTTGTCACCTTGCAGCTTCAGGTAAATATCATTCTGCTCTAACCTCGAACATTCCAGTCTTCAAGATGCTGTGTCTTTGCTTATGACAATCTGTATTCCTTTTGCAATCATCCTTCTTCACAAAAGGAGCCAGGGAGAGTGGGGTACATATAGTAAGATGACTACCTTTGAGTATCAGTTAGACCTTTGGATAATTTTCAAAAATGCAAATAATGGCTATTTGTATATTTGAAAACAGCTAATTGCAAATATGCAATTAACAGTGCGACTCAATGATCTCAAAGGTCTTTTCCAACCTTAATAATCCTAGGATTCCATGAAATAAGTACTTTCCAGTATGTCTGGCCTCTATTGGCTGGCAATATTCCTGCGTGTATCAAGGTATGAGTCAGCTGAGGAAGAATGCAAAGAGATGTTCATGCAAAAAATGGAAAAGCACAATGTCATGCTAGTGTTGCTGGCAGAGCAAAGGACAATGCAGTAAGAGACAGTGACAGGTAGGGGAGAAACAGAAATGTGAAGGCCCCTTAGAGTGAGCACAACAAGCTGGAACCTTATGTGGTGGACGATAGCCAAAGCACAGGCTTGTCAAGGAGGAGATGGCAACGTGTTGAGAAAGCATGCCAGGAGGACAGCTTCAGCAATCATGTTTTTTAAGAAGACGAGAAGGTAACATGGTTGTCACAGGCCAGCAAGAACAGCTCACAGTAACAGAGATGGTAAATGAAGGAGGAAGCATAAGGGTTACCCAAAGAGACTGAAAAAGAAGCAGCAAAAGATTCAGGCCATGAACAGGAAGATGAGTCCCTACACTGTATGTTCAGAGCAAGAACGTATTATAGAGGCCCAACTGTGGAAGCTTGCAGCAGAGGAAAGCAGGAAACAAAGGCAAATCTCAAAGGAGCTTTCTCGAGTTCCATAGTGGCCTCAGGGGTCTTAAACTTGCAGCAATTAATTTTAAAAATATGTTAAGGTAGTATGCAAAGTTGCATAATTTAATATCCCTGGCATGAAGGAGGTAAAGAAAAGCAAAGAGAGGATACTAGAAGTGGGTCATTGTGTCTAACTTATGAAAAAAAATAAACGGAGGGAGGTAAATAACTTAGTGCAGAAGTTACTGAATGAATGACTAGAGTAGTTAGGAGGGAAACCAGGAAAATACTGTCACAAAAGTCAAGGGAGGACAAGATTTCAAGACTGGGCACGATCAAGTGTCAAAAACAGCAGGGAAGCCAAGAAGGATGAAGATGGAATAGAGACCCTGAGACTTGGCCAAGAAAAGGTCATTAGAGATCTCAGGAGAAGCTCCAAGGGAATGAGAATATCTATACTGAAGTCAACTTACAAAACAGTTCTAGACTGCACACAATCATACAGGATCTTTCAATTTTGGAGTGACTGGTCCCTCAATGAAACAGAAATGTATTGGGGCATCATGCTTTCACTGTTTCCTAACAGCACAAAACCCAGCATATATAAGTTCTGAGTTCAATATCACATTGTAATTAGGGCAATCAGCAGCAAGAACAGGCAGCCATTATAAAGTGGTTTTCATCCTTATACTTTGGAACCCTTATAAAGGATCAATAACCTATTCCAGGATAAATGGGAAGCCATGCATGGAGAAGCATGCAGCCCAAGGTCAGCCAGGAAAGGAGTAGCAGAACCATGCAGACAACATTGCTCTCCCAAAATCCAGACCAGTTCTCTACATTCAAACCTTGTCTGATCTGTTCAGGTGGAGATAAAAAGAATTTCAGATATAACTATTTTAGCAGCTTGTTTATTTTTCTCTGCAAGTTCCTGATGGGGAGGGAGAATTTGTCTTGGTTTTACTTAACAATAGTTTTTTTAGGGGAAACGGAGAATTCAGAAACTTTGCTCCTTTAATTTGTGACCACAAAGTGTTCAGATTCTTTCCCAATTATTCAGATTTGAACTTTTAACAGTAATTACATATTTCTGCTATAATCAGCCACAGTCTTTATAGAGCAGAGAGCATAAACAAAATTTGAATTGCTAATGGTAAAAAACAAAAAAGCAAATATTTTTTTTCCTCAAGGTATAAAAGCTCTCACTCATCATCTCACCCTGTCCCTCATTACTCACTCTCTCTTATACATAAAAAAGGCCAAAAAAGAACACACATTCCCTTAGTTCTTGATTTCACATCAAATAAACTGACCAGCTCAGAAAGATGAGGAATAAGGTACAGGGCCTTGCACAAAGTGTTCAGCCCAGTTCTGAAAACCAAGATCCTCAAGTGCTAGAGGGAACCAGAGAATGTAACGGAAGGGTTTTTCATTCTAACCAACTAAAATCTAGCTATTCCTGAGGAAGGAAAGGGGCCAGAAGAGAAGGGAGGGTGGGAGACTTAAATGAGTTGGACTATGGAGACCAAGTGCCATTTCCCAGCCAAGCAGAACTGGGTATTATCAGTGATAAAGAAAGAAGTTTCTTGAGATAACCTCAGACAAAAAATCCTATGTGCCCACAGGCATATAATCTAACAAAAGGCAAGCCAGGAACAGGTCAAAATGCAGATGTGGAAGTAAGAACAGAGCCTGTGAGATGCAGTAAAAGACTCCTGCCAGTGAAGAATCCTAGAGAGGAGATGAGGGATGCTTGCTTGATGAAGAGAAAAGCAGCATTTCAGGCTTCTAGGACCACAGGACAGAATGCCACACGAGAAAAGAGATGCAAAGAGCAGGAACAACTGAGAGGAGGAGTGGGTGCAGGAGGAAATGCGAGTCAAGAAGTAGGCAGGCTGGAAACCTGCCGGGCCTTAAAGGTGCAGGAGAGGAACATGAGTGCCACATGATGCTATGGAGCCCAGGGATTCAGGAAAGGTCGGGTACTACCAAAATCTCTGCTGCCTACCTTTAAATCTGTGCTGCCTACCTAAGTAAGTATCAGGTTCATAACAGGATGGGGTGGAAGACTGGGCAGGTCAAAGACAGATGGATAAAACGACAATCTAGTCCGAATCTTGGCAAAGCATCACAGGATACAGCATTAGATTGGTCTTAAAGCTGGTTGTGAGATCTCCAAATTTTGAAACATTCACAGTATTTTGCATTTC
Organism: Corvus brachyrhynchos; assembly: GCF_000691975.1. Lineage (NCBI taxonomy): Eukaryota > Metazoa > Chordata > Aves > Passeriformes > Corvidae > Corvus > Corvus brachyrhynchos. Next base: position 665,846 of record NW_008238359.1, read on the forward strand.
ACTTCAAACTTAAGATGAAAATTTGCAATTAATTAATTGTGAAAACATACTGCAGCATGCTTGCTCTCTCTCAGTAACACACATACACAGATGGCCTTTAAAAGTGAAAAACATCAGTACAGGGCAGAAATATGTTACAGAGTTTTTACATTCATCACATATCCCTTAGAAGGAAGAAGGAAACAAAACCAGCAGAACAGATAGCAAGTAGCAATACTGCCTCCTACAAAGACAATAAGCATTTGGAGGTTGAACACATCAACTGGATACTCTTGTTAAAATAACATGTGCAACTGCCAACAATACAGCAAATTAAAGACTTTTCTTTAGGCTTCAGAGTTAACACAACTGGAGAGCTCAAACATGTTAGCTATCACATTAGGCTGCCCATTAATCTAGGGACTATTCATCTTCTCTAAGATGCCTTCCAGACCAAAAACAGTATCCTTCAAAGTTTCAGTTCTGAAGCATCACTCAGAAACAGGTTTGGCAAATGGAGTACTACAAAACATAGAAGGTTCTGTGTGAAAGTCACTGATTACTATTCTACCCAAGGTTGGGAGAAGCAAATGGAAAAATGTGTCCAGAACCATTTTTCATCTTTTGGTTGCTAATGACTGAGATCCAATTCCTGCCTAACAGCTGTGTAAAATGAGATAATCAGCTCAGTCCTGCTCTTGAGGGACAGCTGTCCATATCACAGTTGCCATTAACCACACCTCCTTTCTGACATTTGAAGTAAAGGGCCAAAGATCCAAACTGGGATTCAGACAATCTCCCACTATATGAAGGTCAGCTGAAGTTTAAGGGAAGAGGTAGTAACCTGTACCTATGTGATAAGAATAAACTTCTTCAGAGACACCAGCATTCAGCTGTATTTTTAGAGGGAGGAGAGAAAAAAAACCCAACAAAAAAACCAAACCAGAAGTATTACACTTCCCTTGGACTGAAAAACTAGATCCCAACTCCTCAAACTGTTTCATTCTTTCATTCCAACTTCTTGGACACCTTATTCTATCCTAGAAGCTTGCCTACAAAACCACATTTCAAGATGAAACCCAAGAACTTATAGAACACATACTTAAACAGTATTATAACTTCATGATCTCTCAGGAATCCTTTTCCCATAACTCTTTAGACCATCTCATTTCATTTTGCTTAAGGGCTTGACCTGAGAAATGCCACACCATCAGTTCTCAGATGGGAGCTGACTGCCCACAGGACAGGATCAGACTGCTTCAACTTAAAAAGTCAACTTTTGGAAGCATGAATGTCCAAATTTAAATTTACAGAGCCATATACACACAACTAAGTGTCTCTTTCCTCAAATGTAGGAGGCTTCATTGCTTCTGTTGAAGCCAGGTCTGTGTTCCTGGGCATTTACAAGAAATGGGCTATTTACTTGGATTCATTAATGTGGTTTTTAAAGTCTAATTTTAGGTGGTCAGGTTTAACATTCTTAATGTAAACTCTTATAACACTTGCATTTTATTGTGCCTATAAAGTATTCTGCACTTCCATGAAAATAAATAATACACTCCTTTTTTCTTGCATAGATACTTTTGTATAAAATAAATGGTGCAGAACAGCTGCAGTATTCTACCTCAGAGGAAGCTGCATTTTCACCTGTGATAAACATTTGATGTGAATACCATGATCACACTGAAGAGCTGTGCTCTCGAAAAATTATTCCCTAAAATTTATGAGTATGTCCCAGCTTTTGTATAGCTGGGTTTTAGATTATGAGATCTTCAGAGCAGAGATTGTCTTAATTTTGTGTCCAAGTCAGTACTGAATGCCTTGTCAGCAATTAACAAATAAATAACAATTAGTCTATGGCACACCACTTCCAGCTTTTTATGTCTGTAATGAACATCTAAAAGCTCAGGCAGCAAATACAGAATCTTTATCATTAATGGAAGAAAAAAAAAAATGTTTCATGTGCACAAAGGTAATTTGTTGTGGAAGAGCAGAATTTTTTTAAGGCTGGCATACATATCCTGTAAAGTGCCCAGGCATCCATCAGAAGCAAAAGCACTTGAAAAATGTCAAGTCATTACTGTGAGGAAGGGGGCAGCGTGAGGTAAATTAACCTCAAGAGCATGAAAAGTCAGTTTATCCCCTTGAATGTACAAAGGCCAAAATGCCTCAGTTATCTCTTCCCTTGTGCTAGATAACACAGCTCTACTCAAAACAGGCTGATTGCATAACTATAGGGCAACAGGTAGGAGGGCATCTAACAGTACCCCCAGAACACAGGTATGCTTGGTGGTTCAGCCTTCCCTGAGAAAGAGCCACCTTCTGAAGCTATGGCTAACTGACAAAATTCTCTGCCAAAATGGGGAATCACTTTGGCATCTTTTGTCTGATCTTGCTAGCACATTACACCAAGGAGTTCCTTCTTCAGGGACTCCCTGTTTAACCACTGCTCTCCCAAATGGCTTCCAAAAGGGCTCCCTGTCCTGACCCTTTGATCTTGGATTTCCTCACTGCTATCTCACTAGAAACAGTAATACCTCAGGTGAGATATCCTTAAGCATGATTCTTCTGCTACTGGAATCTGCTTTGGCTTTATTTGAGATGAAGTCTCCCTCAGACTTGATTTCTCAGGAAACCACTACGTTGGTGTCAGAACACTGATTTGTGGCTGGGAATTAACTGCCTCATTTACAAAAAGCACCAGCGTGCCTCACTCACACAGCACCAGCATCAGGATTCACATTCCTAGCCCCTGAACGCAGCATAAGACACAGATGAAGACTGGTGGCAACTGAACGGCTTCTTTTGGCTTTCAGGGCAGGTTCCACCAGCATAGCTTTCATTCCCAGGCCCCTGAGCACCACAGGACCCACTCTCAAGGGCACTCATTCCAGAATTCATCCCACAGTCCCTTAGGTCCATTAGGACACGCATCTCAGAGTACCTGCATGGGGATCTGTACATTCGGACCCCAAGCACAGCGAGGTCTGCACCGCACAATGGTTTTATTCCCACAGTTACAACCATAGTAGGACCCACATGGAGATCTGACACTCCACCCCACAGGTGCATCCTTGGACACTGGCACTACAAATCACTGCTCCTGTCTCCTCAAAGCTTTTTTTGGCCAGTATTATCGTTCTCAATGACCCCTAAATGACAGAAATCAAGTCACACCAGTGATGATTAAGGCTGAGCCTAGGACGAATAAACCAGGGAAAGAAAGTAGAAGGGAAAGGGCAGAGAGGTTTCTTACAATTAAACAGAGCTAAGGTCTCCCATAAGCTAAACAGTGAGGGAAAGAATCAGGTCAATTCCATATAGCATATAACGGAGCTAAACGACTGAGAAAGAGACACAGAAAAGAAGGTGGGGAGAGGTTCAGAAACAGAAACACCTAAAAGATTAAAAGCAAGCAGATACAGTGAGAGAAGAGACATATAAAACAAGGACAGAAAGCGAGAGAGGACAGCTAGGAATAGAGAGGTGATATAATGTGGTCACTCACTCTGTCTGGAAGATTTTCTGGAGGGAGGTGGATTATCTTCAGTGCTGGTTGCTGGGGTGCTGCCCTTCACACTCCTTCTCTGAGACCCATACTCAGACCGTTGCTGTCAGCTATTCCAAGGGCTTCTTCGAAAAATATTTCGAGGGCGAAAGGATTGTGGATGAAATCAGGATCTTGAGTATTAAAACAATCTGTTTGGGACTGTCAGTCCCCTAAAACTGCTGGTTTTATCCCGGGATGGAGATCCTCTCTCTCTTTTGGCAGCTAACTACTAAAGGGGTGTTCCCCTGGGAAACAGCCTTTTCACTAATGGTCGGATTATTTCAGAAATCAATTTCCCCAACCTGCCTACCAAGAAATCTCTTTTCTCTAGATACACCTTGTCCTTAAGGGGGGAGAAAATCTCTTACTCTAAAAAAATTCTTGCTATGTCTGTGGATATTATCAGCGAAATCTGCCTTTTCCTCTCCCTGTAACTAGGAGGTGTGTCTTCTCTCCTTGCACGGGGTATTTGAAGAAAACCCTCTCGGGATTAGGGGATGAGGGATCTTCCTTGGGATGAAGGAGGATGAGATCAGTATTGGAAATTACCTTTATCTCCAGTAACCAGCAACTGGAAAAGGAAAGAATAGCTAAATCTCTCTCTGCTTTCTCTCCCTTGTTTTGCTCTATCACCAGCTGAGCAGATGTAAATAATTAAAATTACTAGGTAAGTATCTGCAGCTCCTGCTTATTTCTGTCTTGGGAACTGCCTCTCCTGGGCATACAGGATTTCTTCTGTAAAGACTCCCGTTACTACCTGGTCTGGGGAAGGGCTGTCTGCTCTGCTTGAGAGAGGACTTCCCTCAGTAGCAGGAGAGAGTAGGCAGTAAGGGTTATTCTCACAATCCTCAGAAACTGGGCTCGGAGGACACCTCTCCCCTTAACAAGTATTGAGGGAGCTTCAGAAGGCTCTATTCCACAGCGAGGAAGAGCAGCCCTGCTTCTAGGTAGTTACTAGGGCTGGGTGCCGGAGGCCTCTGCACACCCTTGGCTCGTTAGTGGGGAAGGGGGCAAGTGTTAAGCTCCCTCACCAGCTGCGGGGAAGGGGCCTGGCGGGGGGGGCCGCCGGGGTGTCCGCACACCGGGCGCGGGGCTGC
>NW_008238359.1:671179-674365 GCF_000691975.1 Corvus brachyrhynchos
GGTGACCCGCCCTGCTCACACCGCCCACGCAGTGGTGGTGCTCTGCTTCAGCCCTGGGTGCTCTGAGGCAACTCCCACCCCAAAACAATGCAGCTCTCCGTCCCTAGTAATCTTCCCTCAAGCCTTGTGTGCGTCAATAACTTACTGCAGGGACATCACCAGATCTTAAAAGGTGTTTCCACCACAACCCTTTTAAAAGTCTCATTGCTATCTCTCCTGTGTGTTACAGTCAGCTAGAACCATATAGGAAACCCCATTAATTCACCTCATTAATATGTATAAATATCTAAAATGGGGGTGCCAAGAGGATGCAACAAGGCTTTTCTCGGTGGTGCCAACCACTAGGATGAAGAGACAGAAGCTGAGGTACAGGAAGTTCACCTGAACACGGGGAAGAACTTCTTTACTGTGCAGGTAAACTGCACTGTACAGGTTGTCAACTGGAACAGGCTGCCCAGAGAGGTTGTGGAGTCTCCCTCACTGGAGATACTCAAGAACCATCCGATTGCAATCCTGCACAATGTGCTCTGGGATGACCCTGCTAAAACATGGAGGTTGGACCAGGTGACCCACTGTGGTCCCTTCCAACCTAACTCATTCTGTGACTCTCTGAATTACACTCAGTGCTGTCCCACTTTCACCCAGCTGGCCAAAAACTAGGAGTCTCCTGCTGATGTGTCTCAGGGATGCAGACCAAGGAAACAGTTCATTGTCTTATGACATTAAAGGGGACTGTGCAGTGAAGCACGCTTGCTAAATAAGAGCAAATACTCCAAAATGAGTGTGTAACAAGGAGCAGGTGCTGCCTGCCACCCCGTACACCTGCGGCCAGTGTCGTAGGCAGATCATTTTGATGTGTCAATCTGAAAAACACGACTGAAACAGCCTCTCCTGGGGCCCCTACCCCAGATATCTGAAAGTCGTCCTGTATTTCATAATCTCATCTTTTTGCGTGTGGTTTCACATCTGCATCCTTCCAAATGGTAGCACTGCTGTAAGGCTTGAAGTAGAGGACAGCACACATACTGGGAGGAAATGGCATTTTCTGAGTAAATCTTTTTTTTTCCTTCTGGAAACTGTAATATGGAAATTGAGATAGTAGAGGGGGTGTTGTAAAACTTGCTGCTTTTGCAGGGCTGAGTTTACCATTGCACCTGCAGTGACTCCTTGCATTCCTTCAACAGGTCAAAACCTGTGCCAAAGTTCCACGTCTTCGTTTCAGGAAGTCAGTCATCATCCTCCATCCTCTCAGGATTCTCTGTGTCCTCCTTCTCCCACACTATCCCTTTCTTCTGCACCTATGCCAGCAGCTCTAGTCACACTTTTCTTCCCTATGCTACTAGCTGTTCACTCAAGAAGGGTTTCCTGCCATTCTCCCCATACTGTTTGCATTCTCTCACTACAGATCCCCATTATGGTGTTCCTGATCATTATCTCTTCCCCTCCCACCTCCACAGCAGAGCTCTGTCCTATTCTGTCCTTTCTCCCAGCTCACTCCCAGGCCTGTGTGGACAGCTTAGTTTCAGTTCTTTTTTTCTTCCACCTCTCTTTTGACTTCTGTTTGGGCTAGGTGGTCTTTGGGTGTGTCTGCTACTCCTAGTCCAAGTTCCCCAGTCCCCCTCTAGCTAGGATTTGTGTCCATACAGAGCTCAGACTTCTCTTTACTAAGAGACAAGGCAGGAGCATCGTTGTGCTGGGAGGCAGACGGGTGGTATCTGCAAGTTGTTTGATCTGTAGCCAACTGCAGAGGTGTTAAAAAGCTGTGGTTGGACTCGACGTGTGCCAGGCATCCGATGTGTGTTCCCTACTTATTTTTCCTTTTGGTTTTCAGGATCCTCTCCCTCAAATGAATATCTGAAGTACTGCCTGCTTTTTATAGACAATTAAAAGGTATGCTGTAAGTAACTTGTTCCACTTCTTCAAAGAATGTAAATTCAAAAACTGCCATCCGACACAAAATGTGCCCTAGGGAGGCAGGGCAAAGGATCAGTGTGGCAGAAATGCAGAGATAAATGTATTGTGATCCATCATCATATTCAGCATTCAGAGAACAAAGACACATCCCAAAGCTTTTCACAGCTAAGCAGAAGACAGAGGAGAGCAGATGGAGACATGGGGAAAAAGAGTAAACTAGTCACCACATAGCTTATTTTTACATTACATTTAATGTATTTTATCCTTCTCCCAATTTTTTCAATATGCCACAGGCTTTGCGCATGACTGAATTGTTAATATTTGTCTAAGGAGATCTATAAATTTTGACAGATGGGTAGCGGGCAGTTGGGGCTTCTGGCATCCAGGAAGGTGTAGGAGGTGGCTTTGGTTTTTGGCAGTTGGGACACTGAAAGTCTCAGTATTTGGGAAGGAATTCTCTTCCACATCCTGGCTGAAGGACTGTTCCTTCCATTTGCAACTAGTAATAAACAGGCATCTCAGCAATCCTGTGTAATATGCAGGTATCCTAATGTTTGTCTCCCTGGGCAGGGTTGGGTGTTTGGCTTGGGTTTCTTTTTAAAATCTCTTCTTAGCCAGGAAAATCTTTGTTTATGTACTTGCACACAAGTACAAGAACGACTGAGGGAGCGGGGGTTGTTTAGCCTGTAGAAGAGGCTCAGAGGTAACCCTCTCATCTTTACAGCCACCTGAAAGGAGGGTGTGGGGCTGTCTTTTCTCCCAGGTAACAAGTGAGAGGACAAGAGGACATAGCCTCAGGCTGTGCTAAGGGAAGTTTAGGGTGGACTTCAGGAGGAACTTCTTCACAGTAACAGTGATTACACGTTGAAATGGGCTGCCCAGGGAGGTGGTGGAGCCAATGTCACTGGAAGTGTTTAAGGAAAGCCTGGATGTGGCACTCAGTGCCATAGTTTAATTGCTATGGTGGTCAGTCAGAGGTTGGACTCGATGTTCTCAGATGTCTTTTCCAACCTCATAGATTGTGATTCTGTAGATATGTATGTAAAAATGTACTGGTTGCTCAAGTTGTGTATCTTGAACAATTTCTTAGTGTACTCTACGGAAATGACATTATCTGTGCGTGTAATGATGCATCTTACACAATCAAAAGGCCAAAACTGGTGGTTTAAAACTCTGTGCTTCAATTACATTTGGATTTTTCACGCCATTACTAGCGTTTAGGATCCTAACTACAAGAAAGCCACAGTGTACCTGATATCTCCACCAGTGCCA
>NW_008238359.1:675287-684991 GCF_000691975.1 Corvus brachyrhynchos
GGGTCCATGTTGTGTGTGAGGGCAGCGGCCCCGCGCCGCCGATGTCACGGCATCAGCTGGGTTGGAAAAGACCTTAGAGATCACCGAGTTCAAGCTGTGACCGAACACCACCATGGCAATAGACCGTGGCACTGGGTGCCGCGTCCAGCGTTCTTTAAACACCCCCAGGGATGGTGACTCCACCATCTTTAAGGGCAGCCTATCTCAATGTCTAATCACCCTTTCTGTGAAGAAATTCCTCCTAATGCCCAACCTAAATTTCCCCTGGCTCAGCTCAAGCCTATGTCCTCTTATCCTGGAAGCGTTTAAATTCAATTTAGTCACTTGAACAGTGGGTATGACAGAATTCTGAGGTCTGACGTGTGTCCCTTTCCCCCACACTGCACTCGGGCGTCCAGCAGTGGGGTGTGTTTTGTCTCTTACAACCATTCCCTGCCCGAGGAGTGCCAGCGCAAACCAAACTAGCCGTGCTCCAGTGGTTTTAGGCACTGGGAAAGACAGTAAAATATTTTGGGTGGACAGAAGCCCCTCTGTCTCTCACTACCCACAAAAGTGGTTTCCACATGGACTGTCCTGTCTCTTCCATGGGCCCACCTCTGCTTTCAAATAGGACCTGCGACAGTACAGACTCTCCCTGAAATCCTCAGAAGTCCAAGACAGGGGCAATGGCTGTACTTCCAATACAGAGAGGCTTTGTTGAAAGTCCCTGCGTTCATTCCTTAGGGACTGCAGGTTGGGTCTTTGTTTCCTCCAAGACTCAGTGCAGGCTCCATGCCATCCCAGGGAGCTGTGATAGTCACTTTTCAGGCTGCAGCTGCACTTTAATGTGCTTTGAAGCAGGTAGTTCTGTGAATTGCAGAACTAACAAAGCCTGGTTTTGGTCTCGTAATTGGATTCTTTGATGAGTGACAAGGCACAAGTTCTAGCTGAAGCTTTTCCCCTAATTGGTGCATTTGTAATGTCTCTTTTCATTCTGGTTCTCTTAAGCCTTTTAAATCTCTAGTTTGTACTGTGACCTTTCCCTCTGTAAGGACAAAAATAAAGTCTGTCTCCTGTATTTGGTCTCTTATTTTCACGAACCCAACATGAATTCTTGATTTTTTAGATCTCTGCAAGGGACCTTCATTCTTCTCGTGGCTTTTTAGCAGAGGTTTAAACCTGGCTCACCCGCTTTTCCCTTGATCTTTCAGACAGTCATAGTGGCTGTAGGTAGGCACAGGAACAGAGTAGGGCTCGTTCCCAAGGATCATGAGCAGAGAGAGGCTGCTCTTTCTGTGTCCTAAGGTCAAACCCCCTGTTTGAAAAAGAGATGTGCCAGCATATCCTAGGCAAATGCTCTTGTTATCCAGCTTTGGATAATTGGAGGTAATTGCTTTTTAATGCTTGTTTTTCCCCCTTGAAGCTTATCCTCTTTGTGTGAATGATTTATTAAATATTCACGGAGACAAAAATAGGTAGATTATAAACTCCAGTCTTTAGGACATTCAGGCAGTATATGGGAGGTACAAAATGACAAATACTTGCTGCACGATGCTTAACTGCGTGTTCAGATTGTGGTATCTCTGACAGAAAGCAGTGCAGTGAGGCAGGAGTCTGGATACAGATCTGCCACAAAATGGGGAAAATATTTTAACCACGATGTTCTTGGTCTGCCCCAGCCCTTCCTATGGGTTGCCTGTGGCCGAGTTGTGCTGTGAATGGGCCTCTGGGAACAATGTCTTCTGGAAAGGTTGGTGGGGAAAGATCATATGGAGGAGTCCTGTTCTGGAGCTTCCACTCAGACGGAAAAACCTGGAGGGTGAAGTTGGAGCTGTCAGAGTCTGCAAGTGCCTGCATGATTCTAAGTAGTACTTAAATGCAAACTCCTGTGTGATCTTGGTGCTTGTAAGGATAGAGAGCAGGGGACCCCTGGGGAGGGGACTCCTGGCCATCATGATCTGGCAGACCAGGGTGTTGAGGTCTTCACAAGAGTTTCCAGTGGCTTAGGGTCTGCTGTGCCCTATTCTAGCAGACTTGGGTGAGACAAAGGTGCTTTTTTAAAAAGAGAAAGGAGAGTCAGTGGACGAATTTGTTCTGCATACACTTTCAAGTCATTTTTCCTTCAGTGTAAAACATCTAAAGAGTTTTCCATGAAAAAATTATTTCCACGATAATTGCACTTTCCTGACGCAAAAGGTTTGCACAGTGTTACTGCGTTAAGGATTGTGAAGTACTCACAAGGGAAACATTTCAGTCATTGGACAGACAGACAAATTGGTATCAAAGATCGGATTCTAGGGCTCCAAAGCTCACAGAGATACTGGTAGACGTTGTATTACCACAGGCTCAATGAATACAAAGTACAGCAAAGTTATAAAGGGATTCTCTAAAATGCCTACATGAAAAGGTACCTTCTTACACAGCAGTTAAGATGCTTACATGCATTTTGGCTAATTTGACTTGATAGGCTGAAGTAGTTTTTACTGGTTTTCTTGCTTGTTAGCCCAGCAGAATAAAAATAGCTCTGAGAGAGGAAGCTGGATACTGCTCCTTCCTTTTGAATTGACAAAATTGTGTTCTAATTTTGGATGCTCATAGCAAACAAACCAAAAGATCAATTGGTAGCTGTCCTTAAAGGAAAACCCTGTTTTGTGCATCAAAGTTTGGGTCTTCATACTGGGCAATGGTGCCAGGGAAGGAAAGCTGTGGACACATTCCCAGGACTGGCAGCTAGGAAAGCTCTGGCTGCATGTAAGTGTGGACAGAAGTTGCTTGAAACAGTAAATGAAGAAATTAAGAACCACCTGAAGTCACTTTTCAAAGAGCCAGTACACTTCACAGGCACTGAAGCACAGTGAGTCTGATTAACAGCCTGTCTGCCACTTCAAAAGCAGATGGTGTGAAAATGCAGACAGGATATAAAGTTTGATCGCAATAACTCAAACTAATGAGCAGTTCATGCCGTTGCATTCTGACTGAGAAGCAGACATCAGAGTTAATAGTAAAAGATTAAAATCCTCAGAAGTGCTGGCAGATACCTATGATATCAGCAATAATAATAGTCTTGGATGACAAGCATTCCCATGGATCAAAAGGAAAATAGGATACCTGTGTGACTTAACTTATAATTTCAGAGTCATGCGAGAGGTTCTTCAAAATTTACAGTAGGGAGAAGCTTGAATTTGCAGCATTTAATAATTAGGAGGGAAGATAGAAGAGAGATTTGCAGAGCAAACAATGGAATGAATGCAAAGGATAACTGAGAATCTTCCTGGGTCTGAGAACTGGGAAGGCTGTGAAACAATTCGTGGATGTGTTGGATCAAGGGAGGTTAAAGAGAACAATTGAGAAAAACCTTGTTTTTTCACAAACTTTCAGTTTTGAGGCTTTTGTATCCCTGTCCTGTGTGCATTCTGTTTTTTTTACAATGAGGCAGCTTTCAAGGATTGAGAGTTCATAATGAGAAATGTTGGACCAACCTAATAATTTTAAAACTTAATATGGTATACCTCCAAGAATTCTAGAGGACTTCAAGTGAAAAGTAGTGGGGCATTTTGATTTCTTGGGTTAGAAAAATATGTGGTCTCTCATAGAAAGCTGCCATGGTACCAGGGCTTCAGGGAACACAACACAGACTGTACCCACAATTTTAAAAAAGGTGGTAGGGATGAATCAGAGAAGTAGAATAGTGAAGCTTTTATCTGTTTCTTGAAAGCTGGTCAGAATGGTAATTAAAAATATGTCAAAGCACCTGGAAGATCCTGATAACTGAGATTAATTCTTTAAGCAAAGAGTATCTCATAAATCCTCTTCTCGGTTTTCGGGATGTGTCAACAAAGAAGTTAATAAAAGAGAAACATTTAATCTGATATGTTTAGATTTTTTAAAGGCCTTTGAGACTGCTCCATAAAGGCAGAATCTTGATAGGGAAAAGGGATTACTAATGGAGGTCACTTTGGGGCCTTATCTTGTTTCATATTTGAATTCATGGCCTTGGCATAAATAAAAAGAGCATTTGGATGAAATTTGCTGATGGCACAAGGACAGAATGATCAGGATGTTATAAATGAATACTGAAAGATGGATGAAATGAAATCTTGGATGAGATTCGAGTATGCAAAATTTACTACCATGGATATAGGGATTAATAACTTTTGTTCCTGGGAACTCACCAACTGGAAATGAGAGAGAAGGAGAAAAAAGGATCTTTGAGTATTAGCTGGTCACACACCATGAACTGCTAAAAGGTAAACAGTATACAGAAAAGTATCAAGAGAATATTCTATGTAAAAAGTAATGTAAAAAGAGAATATTGTGAATAATTCTGATCATTCCTTCTCAATAAAGATTCATTCAAACGGAAACAGGTGTAAGAATGGCTTTTAGGAGCTTCTGGAGAATGAAGATCCTACCACCAGAAATTTGATTTAAAAACTTTGCCTAGTAAAATGAAGGCTGGAAAAGGATCTGATGGCTGTCCAGAGACACACTTGATGGTAATTAACAGATAGGGCAAGAAACTTTTAATTGGGAGGATGCTACAAATTTAAGAACAAATGCATTGCCCAAGTGAGGATGAACAGTAGGGAAAAAATCCAGAGTTAATTAAGGACTTTCTAAAATTTCCTTCCCTAAAATCACCCATAGAGGGAAGGTGGCTGGGCAGCACAGCAGTATTTCAAATTCAGTCTCAACAGTGCAACTGCAAGGGTTGATGTTACCCTCATGGGGTTTAAATTAACTCTATAATAATCATAGGCATGAGATTTCTTCACCATTGAGGACAATGTTGTAAGAATGCTCTGCAGACGACACAGAAGTCTGTCCTCAAATAGGAGACTGCAGGAAATGGTGACATGAGCGACTAAGGCATGTAAAAACTGTGAGACACTGGAAAAACTGAGATTGCTATTTTGAAAAGGAGAGATATAAAAGTGGACAGATAGTTTAAAAAATAATTGCTGTGGTGGGAAAAGTAGACTTAGCTTCTCTTCTGCCTGTATCATATATATGAGAACAAAAGGACCATTCAATGAAGCTAGGAAGTGAAAATTGGGAATTCCATATCATTTTTCATTGAAATTCCATATCATGAGGTTACACTGGAGAATTCATCGCTGAAGGAAGTGGTTGAGCCAAATGCTTCACTAGCTTGCAGAAGGGCCTGGAAATTTGTATAGCTCTCACGGGTGTGTAGTGCTGTCATCAGTGGCAATACAATTGGGGCAGGAGTATTTGTTAGGGTTATGTCCCCACAAGCTGTTGAAAGGTTCTGAGGGGGAACATCCTGGCTACAGATGCCGAGTTATCTGTTGGGCGACTGATGCCCAGGAGGGACAATCGCAAAGACTGTCCCAAGGATGTGTGAGTCACACTGAAATATAACTGAATTTAAAATGAAGATACAGAGCTTGAGAAGGGGACTTACTAATGTGGCCTTTCATGGACAGTCATCTGCTGTCCTACTCTTTCACTCAGCCCGAGGTGGAAATAGGAAAAGGAAACAGCCATTTAACTCTAACTTAATTAACTTTCTTGTCTGAACTAGTCAAGCTTTCTGATCAGTCCACATTTGAAAGCATAACGTATTCCTTCAAGTGGTGTTTACCATTGGCCGGACATGATCCTAATTAGTTGCAGGGGTTTTTGACAGTATTGCTAATTATGTTCTAAAGTTGTTGGTTTATAGTAATAGCCAGGATCAGATGCCCTTCTGTCTAAGGACAGAGGAATGGGGACAACTGTGTTCTTGTGCATAATCAGAAGATTTTTGTCTCAAATGTTTGAGGAAACACAGGATGAATAGAAGGGGGGAAGTATTTTTAAAGGCTTTTTGAGGTTTTCAGTGCATTTCTGAATGGTTGCTGTCCCAATAATACTGTGCCCTTCTTAAGGAGTGAGTCTGTGTCAGGAAGAGAGATTCCTTGATACCTGGTAACAGATTGGTAAGAAACATTTGCAGAGTCCCGAAACACCAGTAGTCTTGGTTCAGTCTGTGAGCTTTGAAATCTTAATGTGATTCATTCTTAGTCCTTCTTAAAAATTAGTATGAGCCAGTAGTTCTGTTCTAGGTTGCTTAAAATGGCTTTGCTGGGGTTGTGGCATACAGTCGGGGATGATGTAAAATATTCAGAGGTAAGTTAGTCTGCAGCCATTGGAAAACTTACTGTCAGCAAGATGAGTAGCCATATACCCAAAATGACCAGTTCTGGCCTGGAAGACGAGTTTACCATTTGTATCCTATTGGATTTAGAACAACTATTCTTTCCCAACTCCATCTTTGTAGTGATTTTTGCCATATACAAGCCGGTAGGTCAGGGATGCAATGCAAGAGGTATTTCCCAGTATTTCCTCTGCAATTCTTGGTAGGCAGCACAAGATTGAAGGAAGCTCTCCTTTCCAGCTGTGAAAGAACAGGGAGATCTGTAGGTGAAGCTCTGGGAATAAGGAACCCTATGTTAAGCACTCAGAGTAACCTGGCTTTGTTTCAAATCAGCATTGGCTTTGGTTCTTTTAGGGAGACTTCATGTCTGGGATCAAATCAATGGGAGCTGAGGAGAAGAGCACAAATGTGGTAGAGCAATGCACTTGACCTATTAACCAGTGTTTCAAGTGACCCAGATCCTCAAAACCAGCAACAAGCTCTAATTTTCTAAAGGCAAATAAAAAAAGAATAAATAAACCTGGCTCTGTCATCATAGTGAATCAAACATTACGTGTAGAGACACGTTAGTGAGAGATTACTTTGAACCCAAACTGCATTAGTCTCTTGACCCAAATTATTTTGGTACCATGCAGCGAGCCTGAAGTAATTGGGCCACATGAAAAGCGAATAAAGTGTCGATAAATTGGCTCAATGCCCACTCAGAGAGTAAGGCTCACTCTGGCAGTAGATTAAACTTTGGTTTTGAGGCTATTGAGCATGTAGTGGCCATACTGTTAAACTCTTACCTTCTGTAACAGTCTGACTGCAGGCAGACTTCCTTCTGGAACATTCCTTCCCATGTGCTGACTTCTAAACTGTGTACAGAACTGTAAGGACAATTTCTAGTGGGCTGCTAACTAAACTTTAAACATCAAATTTTAGTGGGGAACACTCACAGCCACCATTTCAACTAGTGCTGTTGTGTAACCAACTAATCTCTTTCACAAAATAGTGCACAGTGACTGAGGATCTGTTCCTGGCCTAAATTATAAAAAACCGTTAACATTCTCAATAAAATCCTGTCTTTATGAAGTTTGTGGAGGCTCCTGTGTCTTTTAGACCTATGTGATTCACTGCCACCCTACAGTGGTGGGATGAGGTTTCCTCATTTTGGAGCAGAGTGGTGGACTGACAGGTCGGTTGGGCTGCCTGTGTTTGTGGTGTGACTCTCTAGTGCCTGCCTCTGCTCTGTGGCCTGAGGTAACAGTTGTGAATGCACTGAACATGAAGATGAAGCATGAAGCTGTAGAGAACTGGATGAGAAGGTCACTGCCAGTTACGAGCCCTTCAGACGCTCAGCTTTCCTGTCTTGAAAGTGGGTGTCAGAACTGATGTAGAGAATAAAATAATGAATTAACTAAAGTGAAGGATGTTTACAGCTGCACCAAGGCTTTTCCAATCAGGCCCTGTTGGAACTGGGGCTGCTGCATTGCAGAATTCCTTTCTGGGACCACGCTGAGGGTCACAGTACTGCCGGATACTACAGAATCCTTCTGCTTTTGGTTTAATGTTGTGAGTGCAGCTTCTGCTCACTGCTGTCTCCTGGGATCTAAATAAAGGATTAAAAGCAATGCCTCACCTTCTGCAGGGGAGGGCTTATTTGGGCCCTCACCCACACCCTGTGTCTGGTGAGCAAGAGCACATACAGAAGACTGGGTCAGAACCAACCTACAAGAAAGATGAATAGCACCGAAACAACATCAGTGGCCATCATTACTTTTGTGTGGCAAGGGAGGGTTCAGCTCTGAGCTGGGGCTAGTGAAGGAGCTGCTGCACTTCCTCGGATTATTTCACATGGAGCAGAAGCTGATACTGGAGCACCAACATGGATCTGGAGTGTGGCTGGCTGCTCCTGGGATTTCATCAGCTAAGTTACTTGTGACAAGATGTCATGAGTCATCCTTGCCTGTGGGAACAACAGAGTGGAAAACTGTGGGCTCTCTGCCTGACTGGTAAAGGCAGTTTGTTGGAGTTTAGGCAACACGGTCATGAAGGAGATTGGGTGGTTCCAGCAGGCAGATGTCGCTGGGCTGGAGCAGGGAACAGGGGCAAGAGCAAGACTGGCATGAGGGAAGGTACAAAGACAGCTAAGCATGAGTGAGAGCAACAACCAAAGCAGGATTACAATCAAGTGCCATTAGGATGTCCTGCTTCTGCACTGTCTATGCAATCCAATGGTTTGGTGCCCTCCTTAAAGGGGAAGGGAATTATTCTGTACCAGAGAGCAGTGAATTGACAAGAGGGTGAATTTATGGCTATCTTCAGAAATGCTGGTGCTGCAGTGTAAGCCAGGCTCCAGCAGAAGCTGCCATAGTGCCCACAAAAGGAACGTGTCAGGGCAAACCATCTGATGAGAGAACTCTGCCTTTCATGAGCCTCTGCCCCTAAGCCAGAGATGGGATGGGGCCCTGGGCTAGACACAGAGGGAGTCTGAGGCTGGCTTCTGGTTCATATGTTCCTCGATAAGCAGGGATGCAATCCTTTAAGGAGATTTCTGCAACAGCCAGGTGGGGTTGGTAATTGTACATTCATTAACTGACCAACTGTGGATGATTCATTCAACAACTCTCAGAGGCAGAGGGAAGATTTCTAATTTAGGGTGAGCTGAACTGCAGGTTTTGGGGGTTAGGAGAGTCCTCACTACAGCACGTGGAGTAGTCAAGAAAATTGCTAGTGTTTAATTAAAAACTGTGGAGAACACTTGCAATGGCAGGTATAGTCTGAAATCTAGATATCAAATCTAATCTAATATAATCTAATCACATTAACATTCTCCCCTGTTCCCTTTTAAAGTGAGGAAATTTTGATGTGGCCCGGGTAAAGACCTGTGGAATAAACAGAGTCACACACTCATTTAGGTTGGAAAGGATCTCCAAAACCATCTGGTCCAGCCTTTGACCGATCACCAGCTTGTCAACTAGACCATGGCACTAAGTGCCAAGTCCAGCTGTTTCTTTAACACCTCCAGGGATGGTGACTCCACCACCTGCCTGGGCAGCCCATTCCAATGGAGGAGAACAAGCCCCTCTCAGAGAATAGCGGGGCGTGGATCTCTGTAATTTGTCTATATTTCCAAGTGCTCTTCACTTGCCACCAGATGGCAACAGAAATCCGTTTCAGCGCGGCAGGACCCTGCAGAGACTGCTCAGTTCCAGCTGCTTTCCAAAAAAGATAGAAGCTGACGTGATCTTGTCGTCACTAGGCGCGTACGCGATGACTTTCGATGAAGTCGGACTCCTGAGGACAGCGAAGCAGTGGTGACTGGCGAGCTGAGGCTCTGCTGGCCGGTGGTGGGCTGGTGGCCTGAGCCTCACAGCTGTGGGCAGCCCCTGCTCACGGTTCAAGAGGAGCGAGGATGTGCCAGCCCACACTGCCATCAGCCTCTGGTGGCTGTGCAGATGTGATCTCGGTGACCCAGAAACAGAAATAGCTGGGGGTGAATTCAGGGCAGGCACTGAGAGAGATGATCAGGATTTGAGAGGGCCCCGAGAAGCACCATAGCGGGGAGCAGTGCGGTCCA
>NW_008238359.1:685178-705494 GCF_000691975.1 Corvus brachyrhynchos
GCACAATGGGGGGGAGCGGTGGGGTCGGGTTGGGGGGGGGAAGGGGGGTGGCAGATGAAGGGGGGGTGCCGGGCTGCTCAGGCACCCAGAGCTGGCAGACTGAGTCATGCGGCCACTGATGTGGATTTTATCCTGACATCAAAATTCGTTTTCTCTGGCAGCCTCGGTCATCATTTTGACCTCAGATGACTTGAGCGTGGTTGCCGTGGGAACGGGATTGCTCTTCCCTCCATCCCCTCCACTTACCGTCTCTGAGAAGCAGCTAAATGTTCGTCAAACACTACAACAAATCAGCCATCCCCGCATGCCCTCTGCCGCTGAGCAGCGGGTGGTCCTGCCTGTCTCTGCCCTCCTGTTCTGCAGCAGGTGAGGGAAGCGCTTCCAGATCTTAGCTCTGCTTGCCCCTGCCCCCAGGCATGAGCACACACCGCTCAGCAAACGCTGCCTGGGTGACGGCTGAGCCGGTTTCCAGGGGCAGCAGGCACATTTATTTTATCCTATAAATAACTGTCAGGGTGCATCACTGCACACCTCACAGCCTCGGCTCGGAAGCAAACAGCGTCAGACAGCTAAGATAAATGGAATCCCTAAAAACGGCCCTCTGGTGTCCAGGATCGGCAGGGCTGAGCTTGCGAAAGAGGGGTTTCCCCGTCACGCACACAGCTAATGGAGCTAATAGAGCTAATTTAGCTAATTCTGAGACAGGGGCTGGCTCATCTGCCAAGTCCTGGCAGCATTACAGCCATTCAGAGAAAGCAAAAAGGAAGAGAATGGGAAGAAGGAAGAAGGAGGGGGAAGGAGGGGAGACTGGTGAGGGAAACAGGGAAGAAGAAAAAGGGAGTGGGTGGAAGAACTGTGGCCAGGAGAGGCAGCAGGGTGGATTGACTGGGAGGGCAGCTGGAAGGCTTTGTGATGGGCACCAGAGAGGAGGGTGGAGCACAGCCAGAGGTGGGAGGTTTCGGGGATGAACATGTTGAAATGAATGCTTACCAAGATTTAAGTACCCCATAAAAACCATCTGAAACTTGTAGCTAAAAAAAAGATAAAGGAAATTTGAAGTTACAAAAGGATCTAGAGATGGGAACCTTAGAAAAAAAATGGGACTTGGCTGTAAGCCTGTGGTCTTACAGCACAGGAAGGAAACCCAGAAACTCTCTTCAATACGCATAGAACTGACATGACGTACATTGCAGAACCGCTGCAACAAAACAGCAAGAGCTCTGCTGTTGCCAAATAGTGCCTTCTATATTGCAATGTCAATAGAAAGGCTCTAGGAAATTTTACAGATCTGTGCACATCTGGGGAGCAGGCCAAGAAGCTCCTGCTGCCTGCTAAGCTGAGATCATACATCACTATTTAAGTACAAAAGGATACAGCAAAACAAATAACTCTTTTCCATGCTATTTAGTGTTATCCACAATACATTATGGATACATGTGCCTACGTGTTGTTCTGTAAATGATCTGGCCTTTTGGGGCTTCCTGTTTATCATTTTCTTGTTGCTTCTGCCCTCTTTCAACAGCAATGAGGCAAGAAAATCTAAGCCACTGGAGGAAATGGTTAGGTGCCATAAGGAGACAGGAGTGTTGCAGTAGATTTGTGTGTATTTCAAGACATAAAAGGCCTACTAATTGACCTTAAAGTTGAATGAGAACACAAAATAGATACCTAGAATTGAGCTAAATTTCCCCAATAATTCAGCCATCCTTAGTCTCTGAAGAACGCTGCAGTTCAGCAAACAGGTGGTTCAGGTGCTCACCCAGGTCCCTCACATGGTTTGTGTCCCAGGACAAAGCGGGGCAATCCTGAGCCCCCTTTCCCCTGCACTCGGTGCCCTGCCTGGGGCTCTGCACACCGGCCAGCAGAGGGAAGTGCTGGAGTGAGCTGGATCCTGTTGTGCAGTCCGGTTTTTGCCAGCACCTTCCCGTTCCTGGGTACCAAAGGCACCAGTGGGAAGGTGGACTCGGGCCTCCTCCTTGTTCTTGATATTAGCTTTTACTCAGCCCTATCTGTAACCTTTTGCCTTCATGCTTTCACTGCAGCCTTATTTTCTAGTCTCACTTTTGTTCCCTCTTTGCCTCCCTGTATGATTAGCCACAGCCTTCCTGGATCATGGCCTCACCTTACCCATATCTAAGACGGAAAAGAAGTTCTTTGTTCTTCTTAAAAAAAAAAAAAAATTGTCTTTGACTTTGAGGCAGGAGCGATAAACTTGGAATAAGAAGGAAGCACGTTAACATAAACACGTGTGAAAGGGAAGCAGCTTGTATCCTGTTTAGGGTGATGATCAAGTTGTAAAATACAGCCTTTTTTTTGGTGAGAAAGGGAGGAAAAAGAGATACGTTTCAAAAGATAATGACCAGAACAAAACCGAGGAGAGATTCTTGGAAAGGATATCAGAAACTGATAAAACCTAATAAATATGCAAAGTGGTAAATCAGTGTTTCACTGATTTCTTGCCTCAATTAGGATTGTTAACATCACTTAAAGCCAGTCTACTGAGTCCATATCAGGCTGGTTAAATGACCACATTATCCTTTGTGGCTAACGTCACACCTTAAACTCAGTCTAGATTAACTCAGAGAAAGAGAGAGAGAGACAGGAGGAGGTAGGCATTGGAAAAAATGAGGCTGGAGAGAAGAAGGATGATGGAGAAGAGATGATGCATAAAATTAACTTTTATGTTGCAAAAGCGAGGGAGATGGGTAATGTACAGGTGATGGGCAGTGCTGGGTACAGAGCAGGGCACAAAAGTTTGGGGTGAAAGGGGACAGGAGAGCAAATACACTGCAGATGTAAGAGCATGAGGTAAGGAAGGGAGGCTGGGGAATCCAGCTGAACACTTCCGTCATGTTACCTGTCTTGGAGCTCTCGCTGCAGAGGTGCTAAGTTGAAAGAGAACAGAAGAAGTGCCAGGAGGTGGGGAGCAGGGGATAATGGGATTATAAAATTAGAAGGCTTGAAGTCTATTTCCAGGTCTGGCATGACTGATCCATGTCATATGGCAAGGGCATTAAATAACTCTGACCTTTGTTGGGAATATTTGTTGCTGCTGCTGTGGACGTTTCTCTGTGTAATCCTTAACACGCTGTTCTTAGAAAAGGACTTAATGATAAATCAAGGCTGACTTTATCTGGAGTGATATTAATATGTCCAAGAAGGTCCCCTTGTTCTAAGGCCTTTCTGGCTACAATGGCTCATGTTGTCATTGAACCTAGCCGTACCTAACTTACGAGGGGAAGTAAACTGGTGTACATCTCAGTGGGATAATTATTCTGTAATGATTATCCTTACATCTCTTTCTATACAAAATAAAACCTACCTCAATCTGTAGTAAGTACACACTTTCAAAGCCATTTTTAGTCTGGAAAAAAAATTTTAGAATTTCGAAACAACATGCACACCAAAACCAGATCATATAGCTATCAAAATAATCATCACTGTGGAACAGTCTGATAAAAGATTTTTACAACAGATCTGAGACAACATGACTCCCATGAAAAACTACAAGAGGAATTTGTTTACCCTTGTCAAAAGCTGCCCATTTGTGACCCATACTTCAACAAATTCACATAAAAACCCTAAAATTATCCAGTGCACAACAGAAGAGTCATATTTTCTGTGCTTGTTTGTCCCATGGTGGGGTGAAAGGAAGTGTTGCCAGGAGAACTCATCGTGCTTTAGCATGTTCACAGACACCAACACTCCTTGTCTGAGAGAAGGAAAACTGTCAGCCTTTTACAAAGTTCATGAGCCAGAGTAATGCCAAAGTAGTCACATTTGTTGTATACACATAGAGGCAGAGTCCTTGTCCCAGGTGGAGCAGGTCAGGAGACCTGGATTGCTTGGGCTGTGAACAAAGACAACTGGATAGCTTTAAAGAGCAGGAAGTGCTCTATGGTGCTTCCAGGTTTTCCTACATGCATTTCACCATGCCCTTTGGAAATCCCAGAGGCACTGGGGAACCTCTGCAGCCTACTTGTGTTTAAAGAGTCAGCCTAACCCTGCGGGGTCAGTGTTTCTGTCCCTCCAGCCCCTCTGGGGAACAGGGAAAGGACAGCAAACCAAGGAACCTTGCAGACGCTGCATCTGTCCAGGATTTCTAGTCTCAGGTTAGTGCTGGCATGTTGGCTCTGTCCCTGTGACAGTGAGATCCCCTCAGCAGCACCTCTGCCCCAGCCTCTTGGGAGTGAGTGGGGGAGAGGGAGAGCATAGGTGAGGGAAAAGGAGAAGAGGTCCTGATGGTCTGATCTTGGATTGGATCTGAGACCCAGCAGTACTAGAGTCTGGGTTGCTGTCTTCAGTGTAGCCACATTCCAGTTTCCTTGGCCTTCTTTTCTCAGGATGTTTGGTCAGTGCTTGTGGAAGAGCAGCAAACAGAAGCTTTCTCAAGGGACAGATATAAAGAGATCAGCCCCTCTGTTCCTCCCAATGGGAGAAGATCTGGAAACAGGGTGAGATGGCATAGCTGATGTGCTGATCCAGATGTAGCTCTTCCTTTTGCTGTGCTACCTTTCACCTTTTCCTCAGTGAGGTGAGGCTAGCAGGTTACGTGGAGGTTGGAGATCAAGCCAGGTCAGCTGAGACTGGAAGCCTGGGGGGTGTCACAGTCTTCAGAGCAGAGCGGGAGGTGTTGCCCTGAGGAAAGTGCTTAGAAAATGGGAGGGTAATTGCATGAGAGGGAGTTAGGAAGGTAGCGGAAGAAAATGTCATAGGGCAAGTGGTGAGGGCAAAGATTTCAAATGGTAACAGAGCTCCTCCATGAGGATTACCTGAGTGCATAACAGAGAGATGCTGCAGGCAGAGGGGGCCCCGGGGGGGAATGACAGAATTGGTATCTGGGGTGAGCAGATGCAACCTTGTCTGTGTTGGATTGCTGTGTTTAATCTCCAGCCAATTTTTCAGGTTGTGATAACTTTTGTTTGCAGGATTTATGCATTGAGTGGGATAGGTGACATCTCCTGTTCTCATTGAAAGGGAGTTTAATTTATTGTTCACCTAAACTGCTGTGGGTCTGTCTTAATTTCACATCGGTGGAAGCTGGCAGATTCCCAGTCACGAAGTGGGGCAGCTCTGGTAGGACTCCTATAGGCAAGATGGGGATACAGGGAGCACGGAGTGAGTGGAACACAGTACTTGAATGCCTTTCATTGCTGCCAGATGTGGCAGCACCTTTCCATCTGGGAAAGAGCCAGAGTGAAGTCAGGGCTATTGTAAGATCCTCCCTATGTGGATAGAATCCATATCTGCTCCACGTGTCCTGTCAGCGTCTTCTCACACCTAAAATCCTTTCCACTTTTTGTGCTTCCCCACAGTGTCCTACTCCCACTGTTTAACGTGCCCCCAAGTCTGGTGCACGTATGCACTTACTCCTGTTCTGATTGTGCCTTCCTGCTTGAAGGGTGACAGAAAGGAGTGCAGAGACAACAGAAGAGGAGGATAGGCTATTTCATTATGCAAAGCATAGGGAATAAGTTACCTGCCTTACATAATGGAAATCAGCCTCAAATGGAAATTTGAAAGAGAAAATGTTCCTATCAGAGATTCTGCCTGGACAGTTCCCCACAGAGGTATCTTGGACACCTTCATTGGTTTGGGGGAAGTTGAAATATAACTGCCCAGCAGCTGAGCCTGTGATGGGAGGGAAAACAGAGTGGAACTGGAGAAGTTGGTACCTGCTGGGGATAGTGGCCACTGCTTATTGCATGAGACCCACGTGTGTTTGTCATCTGCATCTCTCTGGAACTTTGTAGCCTCTCTGTAAGAAAACAGAGGACCCAAAATGACCTCTCTGCTGTCTTCTGGGCACCTTGAAAACTAATGGATGGAAGGGGCTGGGCAGGTTTAATGTTCACACCTGCTGCCTGGCAGGAGGAGACAGTTGATCTCCACAGAGCACACTGAACTCATATAAACCTGCTTCGCCATGGCAGTTTACATCAGGTCCAGATATTAGGTGATTAGGGAGCCAAAATTAGAGACTGAAAAGGTTGTACAGTATTCAAGCATGTCATGTTGTGTCCCTGTGACTGGCAGGCCTTTTACTTGCCCTTCAAGCCACTGAGGTTTGGTTTAGCCTTTTGAATGTCCCAGGAGGGAGAACAGGCCATAGGGCTGCAAGAGTAGGTTGCCTTTTTGGTGTTTTCTTCAGTGGTAGTGTGGTCCTCTCTTAGTTGTTGGGAGGAGGCAATCTGTCTGTTTAGGAACAATGTCAGAGTACTCAGCAGCTCTTGTTCTTCTCAGTAAAAAGTAAGAATGTTCTTAGGCTCACATAGGCTGTCTCAACAATACTTCCATGCTCTGTGCAGCAATTTCCCAAGGGCTGCGTCCTAACTTCTTTTGGTGTACAACACCAGCCAGTGAGTGGCTTTGTTTTTCTTCCTAGTTTAGGAAGTGTCCTACTGCAACATAAGTTTCTCAGTCATCTAACCACAAAAATTTGGAGAATGACTCTGAAGGTCATTTTCTTGTTTCTGGTCTGGGCTAGATGGACAGAATCTGACATGTGTATGTTCCCCCGATAGCATCAGCTGTGCACATTCCCAGCAGGCAAGTGAGGGTTTATGATCCATAACTACACTTTCTTACATCCCAGAAAATTTTTTGTTGGTGCCAGAGGCTTCAAGTAAGTAAAGGAGCATGAAATCAAGAATGAAGACAAACAACACTGAACATGCAGCACTTGTAGTGGCTCTGTTCAGCAGACCTAGCAGCTGCCTGTGTCATGTTTTTTCTGCTTTTAGTCCAGAGAGAAACTGTGGATTGCCTACCTGGTGAAGCACTGGTCTGGGTCTCTGGATATTGGGGTTTGATTTATGGCTCCATCACAGGTCTTCTCTTGGGCCAAACAATGTAATCACTACATATCAGGTTTCCATATCAGCAAAGCAGAACTAATACTACTTCTTTTCCCTTATGTATGTAGGCCTTGAGATAAGTCTTCAGGATATAGCTCTCTCTTACTCTCTTTTTATACATACAGTGCTTTCTACAGTGTCAGCCTGATTTAAGTTGGACCCTTTAGGAGGACTAATTAATCCTATTAATAATGCAACTCTAGCTGGCTCCAAGCTCTGAAAATCATGTCATCAGTAGTTTCATTTGTTGGTTTCTGCAATATTCTAAGCTCTGTGGGGTGAACTCTGGAAGAATCAGAGGAGTGGCTGCCATGGGAAAATAATTCCAGATTCTTTCACTGAGCCTGGCACAGAATGGGGTGGAATTCAGGGAGGCTTGGGTCTGCTGTATGAACGTCAGTTAATGGCAACAGTGGTCAGACATTTATTTCACTTCACAGTTTAAGGTGTTCCCAGAAATCTTGCATCAATTCTTGATCAAGAATCAGTTGCAGATAAATATGTTATTCAGAGAGTTTTGAGCTTCACTGCATTTTTAGGTCAGTTCAGGATTTAGGGTCCCATGTGACTAGCACATTGTCTTCTCTGTCTGATCCAGTGATTCTTCTGAAAGGCTAAAGAATGTGTTATCTGATAAGTCTTTGGACCTGGTAAAGGTGGTTTGGCTCAGGGTCCCAAATTCCCAGGGAAACCTGAACTCTTGGCATAGGGTAGCTGAATGGTTGTGGTGCCCTGTGCCTTTGTGACAGGAAGAGCTGCACAGTCTGCACTTAACATCGGGGATAGTGCAGGAGGTATTTCTCAACCAAGAGACTCTTCGAAGATCTGAAAATTACCGACTTGCTGAAGTAGTGGTCTTTCACCCACCAAGAAAATCCTTCTGCAGGCAGTGGAGGAATCCTGCACATGTTCTGTTCCTGTCACTCAGTGCTGCACTAATTGCTTCACTGGACACAACAGTGCTGCAAGAACATACTTCCCTTACACTGTCACGCAACCTTCTGAGAATTAGAAGAATATCTATCACCTACTAGAAAGAGATGTGTTTCTATATCAGCCATTTTTTTTCTATTTCTCCTATTCTTAATTTTTATTACATCCTTGTACTTTCTTTCACAAATATATTTATTTTACCCAGCTGTTCCTTTCTTACATTGTCTTAACCTTGCACCTTGGTTTTCTCTTTCTTTTTCTGTCCATTTTCTGTAAGACATATTTCCTTCCCCCTCTTTTTTTTTGCTTCAATTCTTCTTAATCCCTTTTTCTGTTTTATTATCTCAGTCACTGTGCTGCCACAAGATCTAGAAAAACAGATGAGAGTTAAAGTTGCAGAAAAGAAGTGTTACAGTGGCTGTAGTGCCAGGACACTGGCTGGAGCTGAAAATTAGGTTTAAACAGGCTGGACTCCACTGCTGCTTGTTGTTTGGACAGGTACTGCAGTGCTTGTTAGTTAAGGCAGGCTTCAGTACAGTGGCTTATGGATCTGAAGGGGGATAAAGGCAGCGTTTAGGCAAGCACACCTAAAACAACATGTTCCAAAAAAAACTACACTCAGTAACTATCATGTGCTGGAGGCAAATTTTTGTCATTGCTTTATTTCTGAAAATACTGTTTGCTTCCCTACCAGAGATCAGACATGACATGAAATGCAAAGGTGATTAGTGTGTTTTCATTTCAAAAAAGCCTCCATAGGAAGCCTGGAGGCGGCTGGAATGGTGGAGACCCTGAGAACTGGGTCACGCAGGGGGACACATCCCCATACAAAGGATAATTAAGGATGCATTGGCTATGAGGCAGCCTGATTCCTGCCTTACCTGGCATAGGTACAGAAAGCAGGTGATCTTGGCTCCTAGTCTTTTTTCACTGAGAGCATGTTCAGATTTATTAGGCAGAGCATATGTATATTCCAAGGACTACAACAGGTGGTTTTGAGACTTAATCAGGCATTCAGAGCAGCATGGTGAGTGGGTTTGTCCTTCCGTAGCAACTTGTGGATCCATGAACACCACGTCTAGGAATGTAGAAAATGGGTCCCTTAATGGAGAAGCTGAACACTGGTCTCTTGTTCTGCTCTAACCATAGAGCTACCTTGTTAGTGGAAAGAAAGCAACTACTAAAGAACTGCTCTTTTTTTCAGAAGTAAAGAGAGGGGTGAGAAGGTTCATGAAAGCAGAGGTTGCAGGCTCCCCCTCTGAAGGAAGGCACCTCTCAGAAGTTCTGATTGCTGCAGTATAACCTGGAGAGTGCTGGGATTTACTATTTTCTTCTGTATCATTTTGTATTATGGCTCCCCAGGGTATTTTTTTTCTCCTTCTGGGCTCTTGGTTTCCATTTAAGGGACTGAGAAAGTCCCAATGCTGCAGTGCTCAGCATTGTGGCATCTCAGACTGGCATCTGCTTTTTCTTTCTCTTTGTCTTGGTTCTTTATTAGTTCTACATCTGATAAAGGCTCTTTTCTCCTTGCAGTGGGGTGCTGTGAAAAATCAAGACTGTCAGATGTCCAGATCCTACAGTGCTCCAGGAGTGGTGTAATGTGTATGTGCCTTGTGGATGGGAGAGGCTGTGCAATTAGTGACACATTTTGAAGCACTTGACATATTGTTCTGTGATCCCCCGAAGACTGAGAATCTGGCAAGATGCTGCCCTATCCCATATCAGGTCCCAGCTGGCTGTACCAGGAGTAACACAGCAGTCCTTCAGTTGGGGGACTTTAGCTCAAAGGCATAGTCTCTGATACCACACCTAAATTCCAATGCTTAGTCTCACTCAGCCAGGTGGCCTTTGTTTTTAGCATGTTTTATTCCTACCCCCTAAATTCTCCTGCTGTGTTTCTGAGTGGAGGGTATGTGGATGTCTCGACAGGAGATGCCTGCTCCATGCTCTTACTCCCGAAAAATCTAGTTCTGTTTTGCCTGTCTCTTCACACTCCCATTGCCAGGGAGATTCGGTTTTCCAGGGCGGATGTGTGTCAGACTGGCTGCTGTGAGGTATTCATTTCTTTAGAAATTCAGCTGCTTGGAGATCTGAGTTATGCACATACAACTGTGTGAATAGGTGAGTGAGAATGAGGATTACTAGGAGGGACTCCGTGATATAATGTGGGAAGGCCTCGAAGAGCCTCACTGCAGCCCAGAGGAACACACAAACAGCACGGGGGACCAAGGGGCCTCCGCAGAAAATGACACTTAATATCCTCCAGCTGCATAAAGTACAGTCACTCATCATATCAAGCCTCTTCAATCCTCGTGTGTTTGAGGTTTCTGCATGTGGCACTGGCTGTGTCTGCCAAAAAGTCTGCTTTGCATGGCCTCCCTCCTTCCCTCCAGCCTGGCACTGGCACAGCTGATAGCAGGGCTGCTGCACTCCCCTGAGTGCTGAGGACGTGAGAGACTGCATGAGGATGCAGCCCAGCTCCCTCGGGACACCTGCTGCCTCCCGAAAGGCTGATGGCATTAATCAAGGACAGAGGAGGGCAGCTCCCCACCCCCACTCGTGCTTTTAACCCTGTGGGAACCATGACGTCCTTTCACAAGGGACCTTGGGATGCAAGTGAAGGATCACAGCAGCAGAGGCTGGAGGAGGAATAGGGATGCACACACAATGAAAAATGATGGGGGGAATGATGAGGGGGAGTGTGGCTGCGAAAGGAGGAGCCACTGATATGAAGGGCAAAGAAGAGATACGTGCTGAGGGGAGAGTGTATAGAAAGATGTACCCTGCTTGGAAACAGACACAGCAGTAGGGAAAAGATGGAGAAACCACAGAGATGGAAGCAGACTTGAAGGAAGAGAAAGAAGGGGAAAAGAAGACAGTCAGCCTGCGAGGGTGAAGGCATAAATGCAGGAGGTGCCAAGAGCTGGCTAAAGGAGGGTCATGTGACATACTGAAACTAAGGCACTTGGCCAGTGGGTACAAACGTGACATCTGGGCCTGCCTGGGGCAGAGTTTTGTAGAAGGGGAACTATGGATGTTTAAAATGGGTGCTTAGTGGGGAGAAGACCACTGGCTAAAACCACAAAGTTTAAAGGCTGGGTGGATTCCCCAGTCTTTCCACATGGGTGGTTTCCCCCGTATGTCCCCTGATTACCATTCTTGTAGCTCTGTCAGTAGCCAGGAATATGGGACTGGCCAGTGCGTAGTCCCTGCCTTATGGCTCCTTGCTGTTCTAGACCTGCCATTTAATTTCTTTATTTCAATTGCTGACCTGGGGAATGGCCAGTTCTACTTATCTGTGTCATCAACAGAGGAATCTACACTCTTCCTCATGCATCTAGTCTCTGCTTTCCCAGGTGCATTTCCCCATACTCACATTGTTTGTAGAGCGATAATGCACTTGGCAGGAGAGCTAATTCAGCAGTATAATGTCTTTCAAACAAAGTGCACCCTGTTCCCACCTGGTCAATTAAACTGGAACAAATCTGTGCAGAAGCACTGACCTGAGGCCAAGCACTTTGCCTCCTGGAAAGATGTGTGGTGACTTCCCCTGTGAACACTGCCTCAGCCCTACCTGGAGCTGTGGGATGGGCAGCTCATCCCTGCTGTCCTGTCCACTGCTGGTCTGCTCAGGCAAATTGCAGCAGGGTCAGAACCAACTGTGATGGTGTTTTCCATGCAGCACACACCTGTAGTCTGCCCCAACCCCTTGAAGGAGTGACTCCAAGAGTGAAGCCCCTACTGGAACAAGTGGTATCAATGCTTTCTCTCATAGAGCAAAAGCCATGGAGTGGTGCTGAGCCTGTTTCCTACAAGCTGTCTTGTCTCTGGGGAACTTGAATCCAAAGCTTCTCAGTACTAGAGATGTTTGTCAAAGCTTATTCTTGGTCCCTGACCTCTGAGCAGGTGGCCTGTACCTTGCTGAGAAACAGGGCCACAGTGAGAGCTGTTTCAGAGCAAACAAAAGTATTACGGGAAGAGGACTTGCTGGAGTGACGTGGATTGGAAGGAGGAGGCCATGCAGCCAGGCCTGTGACCTCTCCAGCTTCCAGAGCTTTCTCTGGAGAGGCCTGGGCCAGAGCAGCCACAGCTCCTGTGTGAGTCTCCCAGGAACCTCTCCAGGGTGTTGCCAATGGAGAGTACAGAGAAGCTCTCCTTACACTTCACTGTAAAGCTGTGCAGAGCAGCACTTGTGGCCTACCCTGTTGCAAATGGTCATGTAAAATATTAAAAGTATTGCCCTTCACATCTGGTTGGAAAGGTACAGATTTCTTTTGAGGATTTAGTCAATAGCATTAACTTTCTTAATGCTTTCAGCAAAATCTTTACTGTTCAAGCTCTCCTTTTTTCTGGGTTTGAGACCTTATCACTATAAGGAGTGATATTTTTTGCACAACAAAATACAAAGGAAAAAACCCCCTTCTTCCTTACCTACAGAAGTTCCCCTGTGGGATTTTGTTTTTATTTTTATGAATGTGAAAATTGAAGTTTGGGTAAACTTTGCCCAGTAGCAATAAACAATAAAAATAAAGGCTTTCAAAGAGGGAACACGTGCCTACTGGTACACAGAAATGCATATATATAAACAAATATAGTAGCTCTATGAATGTGAGCAAGCAGAGATATGCAAGCAGAAACAAAGATAGAGCTATATATTATGTGTACATTCATGTGATCACGTGTATCTACATGCCTTTGTATGTACAAATTAGCATGTGTGCAAATATCTTCAGATATTTAAAACTCAGAAATAAAAGTGCGTGCATAAATATATATGTGGACATAAGTAATATGTACACATTTTAATATTATGATACCATTAATATTATGAATTCATGCACTGGTAATCTCAGGCACGCCAATGTTTGTACAGGTGCACAACATCACACATTATGTGTCTGTTTATGTATCAGAACATAAAGTTACTCAGATGTGAACATTTTATATAGAAATACAACTGTAATGCAACAGGCCCCAAAGAATCCTCCACGTGCCCACCAAAACACACCTGGGCAGCTGTGCACAGCATCCTTGCACAGCTAGGCTGGCTGAATGCAGCCGCTCTGGTTTTCAAAGGGGTGAGGAGGGCCACGGGCAAGCAGGTACATGCATGTGTAGGAGTGCAAGTGAGCCATGAAAGGGTGCAGGAATGATCCTGGGGGAGCACAAAGGGTGTGTGGAGCACCCAGAAGGAGCAATACAAAAGCCAGATGGGTTTACATGAGCAGGGCAGCATCACTGGAGGGTGAGAAAGGAGGCTGGGGAAGAGGCAAGAGAGCACGAATCAGGAAACGTGGTATTCCCCTGAAAAGGAAGAAGTATGAGGGGACAATATAGGGGAGATACCGCCCTTTGCTGGCACCTGTTTCTGAGGGGGAATTGGGCAGAACTGCCGGGATGGGATGGGATGGGATGGGATGGGATGGGATGGGATGGGATGGGATGATGAGGTTGCAGGCTGGAATTCCTCCTGCCCCGTTCTGGTGGTTGACCCTGCTGGCACTAGAGAGCAGGACAGGCTGCAAAAGGCAGCTCTTCCTGAAGATTGGTTTAATGCCTGGATCTCAGTACAGGAGCAGCGTGCAGGGGTTTGGAGCACCCTTCCCATCGCCACTTTTTTGACCTGCATGGGCTGCTCCTTGTGCTCCTGCTGACTGAGCAGCAAGCACGGGCTGCTGTGCTTGGGAGGAGAGGGGAGCACTGCCCCGGGGCAGCTCAGAGCATCCCGTGCTGGGAGAGGAATGATAAACCCCGGTGCCCTAGATCGGTTTAGCCATTGTTAGCCCGCATAGGGACAGGGGGAGGCTCAGGTCCCGCTGAGTGTTTACAGCTAACTTTAGATTACAGGGGTGAGGGGAGTGGAGAAGGGTTGGCCAGGGGCTTTGTTCCTTTCCTAGGAATCCTGCTGCTATAATTACTTGTGATCTCAGCCATTTTCACAGTCTCTGTTCCCCTCCGCCCCAGGCTACAATCCTTCACTCTGTTGCTGGAAAATGTAGTGTGATTCGGGTCAGGCACCTGGGAGCAGAACATGGCTTGGAGAGAAATGCCTTGAGAAGTGGTGTTTGCGAATCCGCAGCTCTGCTCGTGCCCGGTGTGTCTGTGTGTTTGTGTCAATGTATTTGTGTTAATGTGTGTGTTTGCTGGGGCGTGTGTAGGTCTAGTGGGTGGGTTCAGCTCTGCACACTCTGTGTGTGTGTATGCTGGCCCTGCTGTAGTTTTCTCTTACTAATGCTGGGGCGTGAGGAGTATGCCTAAATGGGGACGTGAGATAAGGCAGCTCACACTGATGAAACACCTCCACTCCGTGCCATGGGTGCAGGCCCGGACTGGCTCTGCGTGCCAGCAGGCAGCATTCCCCAGCACCTATTCCACGGGTGCTGGATTGACCAGGCTGGGCATAAAATGTGAGGAAGCTTATGCTTTCTGATCGGTATCTGTGTGACTGAAACACTGCAGCTGGTTAAGCAGCCAGAGCACATTGTCGAGCTGCATTTGTCAAATTTCCCATCATCCTTTCCGCAGGCTGGCACACTGCCCTGCACGTACCAAAGAGAGTTTCTTCTTAAGTCTTCCAGAGAAAAATTGTTTCCCACCCTCCTTAAGAAATAACGTTTTACCATCGGAATATAGTAATCTCTTGGGCAATATGAAGTAAAGATTAGTTTTGTGAAGATTTGTCAAAAACAACCCAGTCCTTATGCATGTACTGTTCAGCCCTCGGGAAAAGGAATAAGAAGGAAGGGGGGCTCAGATGACTGGCAACCCTAATTCCCTCTATCCCATACCTTCTATTCTTCTCCAGACCTCCTCATGAACCAACCCCTAGTCCAACCACTCTCCTGAACTGCGTGTATCTTCCTATAGCTATGCTGCTGCCCAGGACTTTGCTAGGGAATTCTCTTTGTAATTTTGCAGGTTGGTACAATTTTTTTTCTCTGCTTATGCTGACTGGCTCTAATGGAACTTCATGAGCCAGGCTGTTTTCTTACATTGCCTTTAATTTAGTTTCTTGCTCAGGGTGGAGAAAAACACAGTGACATTCCTCCTGCCCCTGTTCTGGTGGTTGACCCTGCTGGCACTAGAGAGCAGGACAGGCTGCATAAGGCAGGTCTTCCTGAAGATTGGTTTAATGCCTGGATCTCAGTACAGGAGCAGTGTGCAGGGGTTTGGAGCACTCTTCCCATGGCCCCTTTTTTGACCTGATATAGAAAAAGCCCACACCACATATGTTTTGGCCAAAGTGTCTCGCTCCTGCAGCCCTGCAGCCTCCTGTTAGCTCAGCCCTGAGCTCCCATCACAGCTCTGCTGCTGCCTCCACCACCCCAGATGCTGCAGCATCCCAGTTCACGACTGGGACATGGGCTTTGGGGCAGTTTCAGTTGTAGTTTACTTCCACATTCCAGAGAAAAGGAGGGAAACACTGAAAGAGATCATAAGAAGGGCAGTTGCTTGTGGTAAAAAAATACATGCATTTATAACATTCTCTGTGAGTCACATGCACATACTTAATTATTGCTGTTCTGAGATATGTACCAGTGTTAGAATAAAATAAGATAAATAAATAGTGCAAGAAAAGGGAAATGTACAGGTATATTGCTCCTCTCTTTGCTAGAAAGCCTGGTTTCACAAGGCAACATCAATCAGGAGAAAAAACAGGCTTGTGGCCTAGATGCTGGTCAGGAGTCTTTTTCAGGTCGGAGCAAAAGAAGAGGACAAGGCTTGAAGCGTTATAGGAGATGGGACTAGGAAACCTTACATGACTTTCAGGGGGCTGTCACGTTTCTCACATAGCACCACGACAGAATTTTCAAGGGGACGCTGGCTTCCTCTCCAGCACATGGGTTTCTGCAGAACTATTCATTCTTTTAATAAGGTTAGTTCCTCTTTGTGAATCATTGTTAAAGCATTAAATATTGGTTTCCGCTGATTTTTTTTTTTTACAACACATACTTCCCCTTTTGAAAGCAACGGTGAAAGTAATAAAACTTTTAACTTCAGTTTACTTCAGATAAACCAGCCAGCTTAATCACCAAAGTTTTCAGATAGTAGCTTCAGCCTACACTGCACCGAGGTTGAGGGTACAATTGCAGAATTTAAAGGTGTCTTAGGTTTACTGCCGTGATCTCTCCAGTGCTATGTCCATGCTCTTTTAGTTGGGTAATTTTGCAGCTTCCTCCTCTACCTTTCTGTCTGTTCATCTTTTCTGACTATTCACAAGTTATCCTTTTTCCTCTGGTATTTTGCTGCTGCCTTTTCCTTCCTTTTCTCTTCTATTCCTCTGCCTTGCACTTTTAATCTGCTTTAGTATTTTCTTTCTTCACCTCATTATGTCCTTTTGTTTTTGCCTTCTGTCTTTCCATTGGTTCTTTTCTCACTAGCTTAACCTCCTGTTGTTTACAGGCCAACCTACATCCCACCCATCATCTTGTTTCTCTCTTTTATCTTTCCTCCTTTTCTTCCCCCCCTCCTACTAACCTCCTCTCAACAATAAAAGTTACTCATGGCTTGAGGGGGAAGCTTCTGGCCCATGCTGGCTCTCATTCTCTCTCTTTTGTTCTGAATGCTCTTTTGTTATAAACACAACAAACAGAAAAGCACAAAATCAGCTCTCAAGGCAAACACTGCATAATAATCCTCCTTGTCCCTGCTCCTCTTATCTCTGAAGAATTTGTTCTCCAGGCAAAATAAGAAGAAACACGAGATAGGATTCCCTAAATGTGGAGGCGAAAGAGATGGATAGAGCTTCATCATATGGGGCAGCACCACTGAACTGCAGCTTGGGCAGATTCAGTAAAGCAGGTGAAATACAGCTTGCCAGGAGCTTGGACAGCAGTGTTATGATCCTGTGGTTGATCAATCTCTGTTGATCAGTCTGTGTTCCCATTAGGTTGTAGAGGCATGGACAGGATCAAAAAAGTTAGGTTTTTTATTTTTGTAGCACGGTGCCTTCTCCTCATTCGTGCCTTGAGCCAAGACCTTTTGTATATGAAATGTGTTTGCCAGAGAACTGTACCTGGACCTCCACTGACATTCTCAAAAAGTCATAGCAAGGTGCTTCTGTGGGGTCACATGCCAGCTCCAGTCCCTGAGATAAATTAAAATAAGAGCAGGCTTGCCCATTACTGGGGCTCTTGCTTAATGTTAGGGATTCTCTGATAAAACCAGCTTTTCTCAGAAAATGGAAGCTCCCTGGAAATGAAATGCTAGTTGGCATGCACTAGTTTAGACATGCAAGTGTTCTCAAAGCCAAAAAGAAAAAAGCTTGTCAAGCAAAAGACAAGCCTTTCCCAATCCCCATAGTTCTGTGGTTAGGACACCGGTGTTTCATGTGGGGCAGCCAGCATCAAGTTCTACCTGGGACCGGTTCTGCCTGGCCCTTCCCCCAGCAACCTTAGGTCTGGCTGCCCACATGCAGTGGGCCTCCATCCTAGTGCAGTAACTGCACTTTGCATAATACACGGGTATTATTCACAAAAAGATTGGGTGAATAGTTTCACTTGGTGCAGTACCAGATAGCTCTGCTAAGGAGGTGTTAAGGTACTTCCCCCAACAGCCGATCTTCAGAAGAATTAGCCATGATGTGGGAGGTAGGTGTGTGTCCCAGGACAGAAACAAAACTGGTATTTAGGAGGAACGGGCTGTGATGCAAACTTCAAATCTAAATATTTGATCACATAGGGGCAAAACTCACTGAAATGGGTATTTCCCCCCACATTCCTTAGGGAAACTGGGGGTTCAGTTGATGCATTTTGAGCTTGAGAAAGAAACAGTCTTTTATATTACTGTTTACTTCTCCAGCTCTGTAAAATAAAGACGTACTACCCACGATGTTCTGCATTATTTGTTAGAAATTTAATTTTTAGCTAAACTTTTATTGCTTCTAAATTGGACCGGTAGCTATGTATGTATTTCATCTAATCTTAAAGTTTGGATTGCTCAGCACTTGCAACAGACTTATGTGGGTTAAGAATAAACAACGAATGAGGACATTTCAGAAGAATGCAGTCCAAAGATTGTCTCTGAAATGTGAATATGCTTAAAGCCTCCACAAATATGGCAAATTCTCACACTAACCAGTAAATGAATATTTCCAGAGCTAATGCCAGAGTTTGGGACAGATGGGTGATCAGATTCAATGTGGAGTTTGCCATGCTTGCAAACAAATGGAAAATAAGCTAGGAAAAAGAAAAATGCGAGCCAGAATTACTCAAACAAAGTGTTAGGGAATTAGGCTGGACCCATCAGCCTGGCAGAGGTGAGGCTGACACAGCTCCTTGCTCCCAGTAGCAAGAATGACCCTGTATTCCCCGTAGGCACGTGCATGAACCCACACATACACGCTGTGTTATACACGGCTGCCTCACAGAGCTACACAGACACACATTCAGCACCAGTCACCTCACAGAAGGAGCAGGATGGAGCTCCAGCAGTGGGGAGTATACATGTTTATGTACACATGTAAATAGGATGAGGTGGATCCTTCCAAGGAGCTGGGCTCACACAGTCTGACCACAGACACCAGTCTCTGATGCTGGCACAAGGCTGCAGCCCCACTCCTGCTGCTGGTACGCACACGCAGAGGTGTCTGCATGGATGGCCAGGATACTCCTGATTCCCCACGGGAGCCAACCTGGCATGGCCTCACCCTTAGAGACAAGCAGCTATCACTGGTACTCACCCCTACAGAGAGCACCTCAGAGCCAAAAGCAGAATTTAATAACGAGATAGGGCAAACTGTGCTAACCAAGTGCAGGACAAGGCTGGACACTTGTGCTGGTCAGCCAAGAGTTTTCATGCAACTGTCCCTTTTTTCCCCATATCTCTCCCTTTCCCCTCTTTGTTACCTCCTCTAAGCATCCCATAGTAAGTCCTGTGCAATCCCAAAATGCTCTTCCCCTGCATCCTGCAAGGTGTCCGTGCCCCCGTGCACAGCACTGCCTCTTTCACAGTTTGAAAGATGCTCCAGCTTTGGCTTTGTGATGAATTTCGCACCTGGGCTGATGGCTCTCCTGAGCTGCTGGCCCAGGCAGGGTGTCCTTAATCCGGGTTGTCACCTGGCATTGTGTCCCTGTTTTCCTCCGGGTGTATGAAAATGCCACCTTTGATGTGCTAATGGCTCTTGTGAGGGGCCTGGAAGTAGCTGGGGCAGAGTGTTAGCTGGGGGCCTCCTTCTGCCATTGTCTCTCCGTGCTCCTTTTTGGGTATGAGGAGGAGCTTTTGTCACACAGCTGAAGAAAGAGGACTGTGCATGCATCCCTTGCCCTTCCACATTGGTTTTTTTTCTGGCAATAATATTTTAACAGCACACGGAATACCCATGAGATATTTATCAAATAAATATAACACATAAATACCCCATGAGGTTGTTTATCACTCACCCTCATAAATGCCATAAAATAAATGGGTGTTTCTGAGAGTGAGTGAGGGACCTGTTAATTTCCAGTTATGTGTGGGCAGGTGACAACACCAAATAAACAGCAGAATCGAATTCAAAATGGGATTGTTCCAGTTCCCCAGAATTTGATGGCAAAAGTGTCCGGTCTCAAGGTATTTTTCCTAACAATAAAAACCAGGGTAAGTCAGTTTTTTCCTCACTGTTCTTGTCCCCAGCCCTAGCTCTCAACCATAGCTGTTTTCTGAAGTCAAAGTCCTTGACAGATTCTTAATTCAGGGAAGACTTTTATTGTTTGACAGCACTTTTGCTTGATTCAAAGCACAGCTCTTCATTATTCTCCTGGAAGAGTTTGGCAATTGTTTGACCTGAAGGATGGACGGTAAATGTGGAGCACAGTAGTGTTTGATTGAACTATAGACTCATCAAACGGTTTGAGTTGGGGAGGACCTTAAAAATCATCTTGTTTCAATCTCCCTGCCATGGGCGGTGACACTTTTTACTTTTTTTGCTCAAAACCCCATCCAACCTGGCCTCATGCACTTCCAGGGATGTGGCATCCACAGTTTCTCTGGGCAGTCTCTGCCAGTGCCTTACCACCCTCGCAGAAAATAATTTCTTCCTCTTATCTGATCTAAACCTGCCCTCTGTCATTTTGAAGCCATTCCCCCGTGTCCTGTCACTACCTGCCCTTGTAAGGAAGGGTATAAGTCTGGGACTAGATCCAGCTTCAGCTTTGCCCCCGTAGATTCTATCATCATATGAAAAATGTATTTTTGGCAACCAGACAAACAATCCCCGAAACGCAGCCATCCAGAGCTGTATTTCATCCGCAGCTTTGCGAGGTGGGAGGACCACCCGCAGAGCACAGCATTTGACTTCAGGCTCCTGCCCCTGCTGTTTGTGTGGCTGCCTCTGCACCGTCACTGCCGGCCTTGCTGCTTTGGCTCACAGACCGAATAAAAGATATTTATTTCTAAATACAACGAAAAATAAATAAAGACGTCGCTTCACGTCACGCAGCTGCTGTCGGTGCAAAGCGCTGGTTGTGCCATGAGCCAGCGTTTCGCGCGTGGCATCCGAGGTGTGCTGGCTCCTTGTGCGGTCCCTGCGGCGCGGGGAGCGGGGCCG
>NW_008238359.1:706081-709538 GCF_000691975.1 Corvus brachyrhynchos
GTCGCTGGATCGATTTGGTTTCGTGCGCGTGGCCTGATGATGCGCATGATGCTGTCCGTGCTGTAGGGTATTGATCACGAGGTTTGTTTCGCTGGCGGCGCCGCACTCGGTTTGTCCCAGGGTTTAGGATGCTAAAAGGGGGATTGCTCTTAAAGGCACTTTTTGGGTGGTGGTGGTATGAGTTATAAAGGCATTTTTAAATTTGAAGAAGGTGGCAGAGCATGGGCTTCCCCTCTTTCTCATATGGAGAGCAGGGGACATCTGCTCATCTGCAGCTGCGAGTGAGGTGTGCAGCAGTGGAGTGAGCTCATGGCTGCGTGTGTTTGAATGTGCTAAGGGAGACAGCAAATACCCAGCTGGACCTGGTGCGGGATGCCGGGGAATTACACGGGAGCAGCCAGAATTGGAGAAGGCCCGGGCTCTCATCGCCATGTTGTTGGGAGGGTGATGAGGACAGCGTGAGAGGATGAGGCAGAGGAAGGGAGAGCGTCTGGTCAAGGTCGCTCGGAGAAGCGCGGAGAGGCCGCTCCTGCCGGGCTCAACAAGTTGTACAACTCTGGGGTTGCAGTCAGTGAAGGAGGGGAGCTGGTGAGGAGCATCTCCTGGGAAATGAATGCAGCCGATGCCTGTGGTCGGAGGGAGGGGTGGTGGTTCGAATTCCGTGCTGGTGTACAGACCTCAGTCTTGAGCCTTTAGATAGAGTGGGTGTAGCTGTGCTATTTCCGAGCTGCCCGCTTGCCTTTCGGGAAGCGAGGCACTTGCAGCATTAACAAATGATCCATACATTAGATCACAGTCTGGCTCACTGGAGGGGATGGGTCATGCCTTGTGATGTCTAGGTGGTGGGAGGCTGGGTAGGAGATGAATAGCAACAGCCAGGAGAAGAAGTAGGAAAGAGGGTAGAACAACTAACCTCCTTACAGTTTATTTATGTACCACCGCAGTGAGGGGTACCCACAAAGCAGGGACCTTGTGGTCCCTGCAGCACCCAGAAGAAAAAGGCCAGCTGAGATCACTGCAAGCCATGACAAAGCAGAGTCCTGGGGGAAAGGTGCTTTTGTGTAAACCATGTGGAGAGCTGGGGTTTGCCTGCAGCTTTGCCATACTTGCTGGCTAGAGATGGCCTGGCCTGGAGTCCTAAAACTGCTTAGATATTATAATGCATTTCTACAGGCATCCAGATGCTTTGAAAGTTCTGTGTCCTTGTGGTTCTCTGCCAAATTTCCTTGAGATAAAGAGGGGAGCGGTCACAGGGTGCCTGTGAGAATGCCTGGATTGCCTATGGTGTGTTCAGGTGTGAATGCTACCTCTGTGCTCATCTGCTCCTTGTCCACTTTGTCTCCACCACTGACCGGGGCAGGAGGACATTTACATGATGTAGATGCAGGAAACCATGGCTGAGAGTAATTTCCTCAATTTCTGTTTATTCAGGCTGAACTGGTTGTGTCTGAGGGTTGTGCAGGCCAGAAGCACAGACGTGCTTGCCTTGAAAAGATTGGTGAAGGTGTCATGAGCACTGACAGAAGGTTATTGTCAAAAACTTTGGGCAGTTTGAGAACCACTACTCCTGGAGCTGAGCTAGAAAGTGAGAGACTGGAAGAGCTGTGACAGTAGGCCTCAACAAGTAGTTTACTCTGCCAGGCTTAAGTACAATAATAGGAAAGTCTTGGAAAAGGAACTGTTGATATTTTTGGAAAAGCTTTCATACCTCCTGAGATGGGAAGGAACACAATTTTTCCAAATTATGCCAACTCAAGCACTGGCTGCCTAAGTGCCAACTCCTGAGTCACCTGCTCCCCCACACCTCCCTCACTCAGAGCTGGCTTAAATGCCACGAGCTTTAAAAATGAACAAAATGTCAGATGCTTTTCGCTGACACTTAAATTTCTCGGTCTGTGGGGCTTCTGAGGTTGGACCTTCAGGCTTTCCCTATGGCTCTGAGGGCTCAGCAGTTTTTTATTTAAATAGAGATTCAGGTACACTGAAATTCCAGGCAGTGTACATCATTTAAAATACCAGCTATTGCCCCAGCTTAAAGAAAAATAGATGGGGAGCTTGGTAGCAGCTGCTGCCACCTCTTGAGGCACGCTGCTCTGCCAGGTGCCCTGGGGCAGGGTTGGGAAGCTCTCGCCTGGGAAAAACACTGTTGCCGCTGAAGAGTGCGTGTTGTAACTGTTATGAGTGACTGCCAGTGTAGCTCATGGGCAGATCGGTGACTCAATTTGTGGGAACTTGTCAGCTGGCGCAGGAAAGAGTTAGACCCTTCTTTCATGACATGCCAGAGATCAGCAAAAGCTTCTGTAAAGCAGATCAACCCAAAATAACAGCCACTAATGCAGCCAGTGTATTCATTACTAATGAGCTGCGAAAAGTTGCTGAAGGTCAGGAGATAATAAAGGGGTGGCCCCGACAAGCCCTCCTACTTGTAGTCACAGAACTTTCCCTGCTGTACAGTTGCATCCCCCTTTCCTGGGAGGGGGATCCAAGGGATGCTACTGGTACCCACCCACCCTTGCTGGATAAAAGCCCATTCCCTGCCCTCAGAGCCCTTGCACATGGCACCTATGAGCGGCAGCTGCTGTTTATGCTGAAGAGAAACTCAAGTTGTGTAGAAAGCCAAATTAACTAAATAATTGTTCCCTCTCTTTCCACAGAAAATCACAGCGCCTCTTGTCTATGCTGTTTGCATTGCTGCCATTGGATCTCTCCAGTTTGGGTACAACACTGGTGTAATTAATGCACCTGAGAAGGTGAGACGAGGAATGAGCTGGGGAGGTGGGATGAGTGAGGGGCTGATGGGAAGACAGTGGTGTAGAAAGGAGAGGGACTGTCTCCCCAGCAGCCAATAATTTGGTTCTGGTTTATGTAGTCAATAAGGCATTTAAAGCCCCCTTTCAAATATAACATTGAACAGGAAGGGCAAACTTTTGGGGAGGAGAGAGAGCAAACAGAGATTAATTCTCCTAATTAGGAGCGCAGGAAGGGCAGGGGGGCTCCATCTGCCATATGTGGTGTGTGGAGGAATGTGAGCCACTTTGGTTTTGAGTCAGAATAAACCAACCATGGCAGAAGGAATGCAGAGAGCAGCAGGCAGAAAACAGTTAAGGGCTGGTAGGAATTACAGCTGCCCTAATTTAGTTTATTTCAAGTTTCTTTATTTTACTTGTTTATTCATTCCTTGTGTTAAGTATAGATTCAGTACTTGCAAAAGGGTTGTGACTTGGCCATTCTGACCGAATCATCTCATGACTGTAGCCTAAGAACCAAGACGTGAAGAAAATGAGATGTGGTTTTCATGTAACTTTAAGATGGTTCCTCTGTCAAGAACTGAGTCATGAATACCACATCCACCCTGTCTCCGGGAAGCGATGTTCATGACAGGATGGGGGATGGGGTTGGTCCCTCCCTAGCTAATGTCCTGCTGCCATCTGCTGGGGGGGGCTCTCTGTCCCCCCCC
>NW_008238359.1:709582-728095 GCF_000691975.1 Corvus brachyrhynchos
CTAGCCTAATGCCCTGCTCCCTTCTGGTGGGGGAGACACTCTGTCCCCCCCCCCAGCCCATGCCAGAATTTACCTCACTAGCTTAGAGAGATGCCTGGGAAATCAGCAGCGTGGCCCTGTCACATCCCCATGGGGAGGAATTATGTTAAAAATAAACAATTTTTCAGGTTTACTTCAGTGAAGCCTTGTGTCTCCAACTATTTCTATCCCAGAAATCCTAACCCTGCTGCCAGTGTTTTGACATTGCCAGAAATGTTCCCATCCTCTCACTGGTCATGTTTTCTTGTTCCCTTTCACTCCCAGCTGTCTCACGCCTCTTCCCAAGAGCCACCAGTGACTCACATCATCTGAAATATTCAGAAGATAAGCCTGTTTTCCTTAATAGACACTGCTGTCCTGTGGGTACCCCGCCTGCCCCCCCCATTGAGTGAAGCACTCTCCCTCATCATACTGCTACTTCAGTGCAAGCTCCTCCTTCTGCACCCTCATTTTCCCTTGTATAACTTACTGCTGCGTTTTTGGGTCTATCTCTGTTTTCATGGCAGCAGGAAGCAGAAGGAAGACAGCAGTCTCCCCTCTGGATTGTGACTCTCTACCTGATTCCTGTTGCAGATCATCCGGACGTTTTTCAACAAAACTCTGTCAGAGAGGAGTGGGAAGGCTGTCTCCCAAGAACTCCTCACCTCTCTGTGGTCTCTTTCTGTGGCCATCTTCTCCGTAGGAGGCATGATTGGCTCCTTCTCAGTCAGTCTGTTTGTAAACAGATTTGGCAGGTAAGTTGGGAAGAGGGATGCAATCTGTTGGAGAACTTTTCCCTTCTGCAAAGGAGCATTGGGAGGAAGAGGGCAGAGGTGGGAAGAGATGTCTCAGGAGGAAGCAAGAATGTGTGGGCTGCAAAAAGGATTGCAGACCAAGGCAGGAGCTGAATGGGAATTATTCCATTCTCTTCCCACCCCTGAGATGGGAGATCATGGGCAGGTTTACCTTTACCAATATTCCCGCTGTATTGCCAGTTTAAGCTCATTCTTGACATCTTTACCCTGGCAGGAGGAACTCCATGCTTCTGGTGAACATCTTGGCCTTTGCTGGTGGCCTTCTCATGGCCTTCTCTAAGGCAGCAAAGGCAGTGGAGATGTTGATTCTTGGCCGCTTCATTATTGGTGTCTTCTGTGGCCTCTGCACCGGCTTTGTGCCCATGTACATCAGTGAGGTCTCACCCACCAGTGTCCGTGGCGCCTTTGGCACCCTCAACCAGCTGGGCATTGTTGTGGGCATCCTGGTGGCTCAGGTAGGCGTGGTACAACCTGATCCTACCCTCGGGTGGGGGAAGGAGGGCTGGGAGAGGGCGAGGAGGGCTTTAATTGCCACCAGGTGCAGTATGTGGATCCTGTCATACTGGAGTGGGGGTGAGGAACTGAAGTGTTTAAAATCACTCTTGTTTCTCTCCTATTCTTGGTGTAGATCTTTGGACTAGAGGCAATCATGGGCACTGAAGGGCTTTGGCCAATGCTTTTGGGGTTCACGGTCCTCCCGGCAATCCTGCAGTGTGTAGGTCTTCTGTTCTGCCCTGAAAGCCCCCGTTTCCTATTGATCAACAAGATGGAGGAGGAGAAAGCCCAAGCAGGTAAGGACTCATCTCAAAGGGGCAGGGCAGTGTTCTGGCTCTCAGCCTGCACTGCACTTGAGTGGGAGGCCAGGACTGATTCTGGAGCCTGTGGTGGATTAGGGTGTGACTCCCGGAGGGCACCAGGCCTGGCCTACCTTCCCATCCTTTAGGTTGCACCAGTGCCAGGAAGCATGAGAAACCTGGCAACCCAACAGAGACTCCAGGTGGGATTAAGATGTGAGGAGTGGCACCTGGCCTGGTGGGATGTAGCAGCACCAGCTGCTGCTACTCCACCAGCTCCTCCTGAAAGGCACGAAATAGGTGGCATTTAACAGGGAGCTTGGAGGGCTGGGGTCGGCTCTGGCAAGAGTGTGAATGGAATTTCAGGATCAAACATAAGCTTGTAGATCAATCAACATGAGCAGGATCTGTTTTCTGTGCTGATCACAGCACCCTGACCTCTGGGTTGAAAAGAAGAGCAAGGCTGCCTGCAGAGGCTTGGTCTTTCCCAGGCAGCAGGCCTTAACACCAACTGGAGGTGTTCAGTCTTCCTGCTGTGCCCTCCCTGCAATAGCAGGATGGGACACACACCCCCCACAGCCAGCAGGTGTGTGTCTCATACCTGACACCTTTGGCTTCCTCCCTTCAGTTCTCCAGAAGCTCCGTGGTGATCGAGATGTGTCTCAAGACATCCAGGAGATGAAAGAAGAGAGTGCTAAAATGTCCCAGGAAAAGAAAGCAACTGTGCCAGAGCTCTTCCGTTCTCCAAACTACCGTCAAGCCATTATCATCGCCATCATGCTGCAGCTCTCCCAGCAGCTCTCAGGCATCAATGCTGTGAGTTACCTTCCTGTCCCATCTTCTGGGCCTCCCTTATCTCTGGCTAAACTTGCACTTGCCACTGGTGTGGAAAGATCTATGAGTCCCAAAACCTCTTTGTGCCTTGACTGGAGGGTCACTGTTTTGTCATCTGGCTAAGATGGAAAGTGGATATTATGGCTTTTGCTTTTCCCACAAGACACTGCAGCCTTGCACCAAGTGAATGAACCTTGACTGGAAGCATGGTGTTTTATAGTGGGGAGTGTTGCTTAGAAACTCCCTGCTGGGTGTGCAAGCTATTAGGCAGAGGATGAGGGACATGCTCTCAAACATGGAATCATGACTGTGTCCAACCTTCTCTTCTCTTCCAGGTATTCTATTATTCCACGGGGATTTTTGAAAGAGCTGGTATCACACAGCCTGTCTATGCCACCATTGGAGCTGGTGTGGTAAACACAGTCTTCACTGTGGTGTCGGTGAGTGGAATAGGGCTGTGTGTCTGCCTGGGTCTGTTCCTGGCAGATGGAACTACAGACAAGTAACCAGGCAAAGCACTGGGCTATGCACTGACCTGTAGGAGCAAAGACAAGAGTGCATCCAAGGCATGGTGGGAGGAGAGATAGGCAGAAAGAGGTGTTGTTGCCTTAGATGAAAGAGAAGGTGGAAAAGGAGTGCATGTGGGGAAAAGAGTGATGAGAGAAAGCAGTAGCAAGAACCAGAGTGGAAGAACTTGTGCTGAGGATGGAGCAGCCTGGTGACCTGCACTGAGATCACCATGGTCACTGAGGTTTACAGGCAGATAAGCAAGAGGTGCAGGATACTGAGCAAGGGAACCTGTCCTGCTTTTGCTGCCAAAGTAATGGATTTCTTTTTTTCTTTCTGCCTTCTCCTTTCCAGCTGTTCCTGGTGGAGCGTGCGGGGCGCCGGACCCTCCACTTAATTGGTTTGGCTGGCATGGCTGTGTGTGCTGCTGTTATGACTGTAGCTTTAGCTCTGAAGGTGAGTGATCAATGTTACTGTCCAGGCTGACCCCAGCAGGAACCTATAAGACTATACATCTGCTTTGCTCTGCAATGCTGCCCTGTAGGCAGGTAGAACTGGGGCTAGAGCCAAGCGTGCAGTGGAAAGAGCAATTTTATAACTCTGGGAACTGCTACAGTGTTCGCAGTGCAGCTGAGAAAGTTGTGACACTGGAGATGGCGTTGTG
Organism: Corvus brachyrhynchos; assembly: GCF_000691975.1. Classification (NCBI taxonomy): domain Eukaryota; kingdom Metazoa; phylum Chordata; class Aves; order Passeriformes; family Corvidae; genus Corvus; species Corvus brachyrhynchos. The sequence continues at coordinate 713,215 of NW_008238359.1, forward strand.
CTGATCATATCTTGTTCCCTTGCAGGACATCGTGGACTGGATCAGGTACATCAGCATTGTTGCCACTTTTGGCTTTGTGGCTCTTTTTGAGATTGGCCCTGGCCCTATCCCCTGGTTCATGTTGGCAGAACTCTTCAGCCAGGGCCCACGCCCTGCAGCCATGGCAGTGGCCGGTTGTTCCAACTGGACCTCCAATTTCTTGGTGGGAATGCTCTTCCCCTATGCAGAGGTAAGTCTCAGCTAATAAAGCACTGTAAGAGCACTGCAGTATTGGAATAGGTGTCCAGAAGGGTAGCAGAACCTGCATCTCTGAGACATGACTATATGACCTTTAATAACCTGGCCTCTCCTGGAAGTTGTCCCTGCTTTGAGAAGTGGGCTGGTGAGTCTTCCAGAGTCCCTGAGTCTCCCAGAGGTCCCTGAGTCAGTGTTAAGATTGTTACTGAAGGCTGTTGCTCACCTTATATTCTGCTGTCTTAACTAGTTGTAGCTTACAAATATTTGGAAGAACCATCTTAGTTAGGACACCAAAGCTTTTGCTTTAAAAGCCTCAATTTTGGTCACCCTCAGGAAGATTAAAGACCTTTAGAAGCCCATGGGAACCTGATTTCAATTTTAAAAATGCTGTGATGACAAAAAAGTCAGTAAGGGCACTGTTGGAGAAAGGTGTTGGAATTTTAACCTGTCGACAGCAAATGACCTTACATGTAATTTCAAAATGAAACCTTTTTCATTTGTCCTCCCTGCAGAAACTCTGTGGCTCCTATGTCTTCCTCATCTTCCTTGTTTTCCTGGTCATCTTCTTTGTCTTCACATTCTTCAAAGTGCCAGAGACCAAGGGCAGGACTTTTGAAGACATCTCGAGGGGCTTTGAAGGACGAGGAGCAAACGCCCCCATGTCACCCCAGAAGAGCCCCATGGTGGAGCTGAACAGCATACAAGCTGACAAAGCAGCTGCCTAAGATCCGTGACACACCCATTCTTCAACTCTTACATGCTTAAAGAGTCATTAAAGGAATGAGTAAAGAAAACCATGAGAACTGGGACATTTTTCCCCTCCTCAATTGCTGCTATTTTCTTCTTTTCACCCACATGCTCGCCCATTCTGCCAGGCTTGCCAGCGTTAAGCAAATCTGATATGGGTGGTCTGCCATACTGGGAAGCACCTGGCACTTGCAAAAATAATCTCATCTTTCCTGCCACAAACATCAGGAGAACAGAGAAGAGCTGGCAATATTTTTACTTTTCTCACGTAAAATGGCCGTTTGGGGTTAACATACTTATGCACACAGTGACCATTATGTATTTGAATCTAATCACTATTTTTGTAGTGAGTTGAAGTGACCCGCTAAACGAGTCCCCAGCCCTTTGAGTCTACTCTGTGTGTGTGTATGGTGTTACACTGGAAGTTAGCAAGCTTACCAAAAAACCATCTTGCTTTTTCCTATCCAGTGTGCACTTTTTTTAGCCTCAGGAAAAAGGGGACCAAGTCACATGCATATTTTTTTCCTGCCCTTTAATGTTTTTTTTTGTATAGACAGACTGAAAGCATACTTTTACTTCAGTTTATTTATTTGTATGTCACTTTGTAAATATTTATTTTTTTAATGGTGTACAAAAATGTACAGATAATGAAATTGGAGAAGTTTAAGAGAAATAGCTATTCTAACAAAAGATGCTGTAGACTTGAGGTGCAATAAGACTGTAAAGGAGAAATGTGGTACTAAAAAGGAGGTTGAGCATTTAATGTGGTATGTACAGCAGAGCCAATTATGCACATCACCTCGAAGTTATTGGTGCCCTCTGGAAAGAAATTCAAAGAATTGTGTACTTGTGGGAAGAGGTATGTTTCTGCACTAAAATCTCTGTTATTAGGGATTTTTGGTGGCTATTTTAAATAATTGTTCTCGAGTGTTGATGAGAGTGTGATATTGCATCTTAAAATGGATGTTGTTGGATTATATTTTCAGACATGGTTTTAAGCATTCTATGGATGATTGAGGGTGGTGATTGCAAACCAGAAGGTAATTATTCCTGCCTTCTCTTAATTTTATTTCTTTTTGGCTTCTCTATTTGTAGTCTAGTACGTCATAAAGTCTGAAATTTGCAGATTGTCATTTAAAGGAGTGTGAGGATAAAAATTATTTTTCCAAGCTGTATTTTCTTAGCAATTGTTCCTATAAATATTACAGAGGCATGTAGCATGACCCTTCTGGACACAGGCATGGTCAGTTGTGGTACATGTAAGTTCATAAGGGTAGAGATGCAGGACTAGACACCAGAGCTACTGGAATTTGCTAGTTCAGCAGTGTGAAAGGTCTGTAGTGCTCAGTCCCCTGCTTGGTTGAAGGCCAGATGTTTTTTGCCCCATATATCCTCTCTGAAAGGTCTGCATGATGTTGTGGTGCTCACCAGTGTGCTTTGTAGACGTGTACAGCTCTGTAATAGTGCCTCTGTTCAGAGGGATGTGGCAGGCGGTAATTGTTCATCAGTAAGTGTCCGTCTCCTCGCTTGTCATTCCGCCAGGCAGTTGAGTTTGTGTATCCCCCACCCTTGCTGCTGAGCTAGCACAGCTCAGGTCAGGCAGGCAAAAAGTAGCACATAGGGTACACTTGCAGTCAAGGAGGGGCAGCTTTACTTCACTGCAGCGTTCTGAGACAGGGTCCAGGCCTGTGCCTGTCCAGACCTGCACAGAACAGGTAGCACAGAGGTGGGTCTGATTTAAACTCCTGCTCTTCTGACATCAAGCTGCAGTTTTTGGACTTGGTCAAACTCAGGGTGACCTGCTGGAATTCATTACTGGATATCCCAGAAGAGAGGCAGGCCCACAGATTCTGAGGTGGTAAAAGGAAGAAAGGCTTAGAAAGGATGGAATGACAGCAAGACTTTTGTAGTGTGGATAGCCCAAGCTTTCTTGCCAACACAATGCTTCACAGCAGGTTAGAGAAATTCCCATTGATGTATATTCTGATGGGGCCTGTCCGACATTTTCAGTAACTAGTGATGACATTTCTACCTTCCCTAATGAGAAACAGTTGCAAAGATCAGTTAAATTTGCTGCTGTTAAATGCTTCCTGTGAATTAATTTAAAATGCCCCAGCTTTGCACAATACAATCATATTACATCCAGTTTTCCCAAGCTTTTTATCAGGCTTACATGCCAGATAATTATTCTCAGAAGTATTATGTAAGACTTCTCTCCCAATTTTGATATTTTGGCTCAGTTATGTAGATTTCTGTGCCCTTCCTTTGACCCTCCAGCACATCCAGACATGATATTTATGGGTATGTATGTTAAGAAATTCTCCCCACAGCTGTGCATAAGAGCATTCCATACTTTGCATCAGATGTGTGTTGGCTTGGACCGAAATGTGTTGGCCTTTCTCACATGGTATTTTTGTTATTTTCTTTTTCTGTAACAGCATTGTGAATATTTTGGATGGATTTTATATGCTTATTAATGTGGTTGTTTCCTGGTTTTGAAATAAAAAATATGAAATAAATACCTGATTTGGATTTTACCTTTATCCTGTAGGTCTTCTCTTACTCTTTTATCACAGCCTGAGACTGCACCCTGAAATGTCACCAGCATCTACCCTGCAACCTTTTTGGGTAGCTCAGCACTCTGGATTTGCTGTTTTATCCTACTGGAAGTGGTAATTTTTGTCAGCCTCTATGCAAATCACCTTTAATTCCCTCACCATTATTTGTTAGCAATTTTTAAACTAAAAAGATATGCTTCTCTGGTTCTTGTTTGCCCAAATCCTTTTGGTTTGTGTGCAAATACTTTCCCAGTGTAACAGGAAGGGAGAGGAAAAGTGGCTGGAGGTTATGAGTCCTGCACAGAGCTAAAGAACCTGAGACAGCCCCTGCTCTGTTCCCAGTGCAGTCCTCAACTCCTCTGCCAGGAGGAGGAAGGAGCCCTTTGCAGTGTAGCTGGTGCTTTACCTCCCTCTGTCTGGGATGCGACCTTCGTGTCCTGCTCTGAGATCGTGCCTATGTATGCTCAGTAGTGGATACTGGAAAGGAGCAGGGTGGTGGAGAGAGAATCCCATTGCCCCAGGAGCTGATCCCATAGCTCAGGGGGCACTCTCAGGGCTCTGGGCTGCTCTCAAAAACTGTGTGAACAAAATCTCCTTCAGCAGAAGAGGATGAAATGAAGTGAAAGGAAGGAAAAGATGGCAGACCCCAGAGTACCTTAGAGCAGGAATATGGCTAATATAACTCCAGAGTCAGCAGGCTGCTCCAAGCCTAAAACAAGGAAAGAGTAGGGAACAATATAAAGCCTGAAAAAGCTCAGCATAGCAGAGCTCCCATGAAGACTTTCTGAAAGCTGCTGCTGCTGGCTGCTGCGTGTTCCTAGCTCGCGCCAGTGTTTTGCTAAGCTTGGTATGCAACCAGCCTTGGAGCAGGGGAGTGCCCTGGGCTAATCTGTCTAGGATTGTTTTTCAATTCTAGCTCAACTATAAAAATAAAGCCCAGCCATCCAAACTCATAAGCATATCCAGCTCAAACTTAACTCTTAACATTTCAGTTTTCTTTGTCAAAAGTGGAATCAGAGAACAAAATCATTTGGGACCAAAGCATGTGATTTGCTGAACCCTAAATTAATCTGTTGTGTAGTTTCTTGTGATAAACTTTGGGTAGGGAACAAGGCTTTGGTTTAGATCTGGTTAGTCCTCAAAATTGTAAGGAAGCTTGAAAAGGAAAACCTGTTAGCAATTAACTGGTTTGAATGCAATTAAATGGTTTGAGGATGGGTTGTTTTCAGCTGAAACTGTTCACATCCAAGTGAGCATGCAGGCAGTTCTTGTAGCCACCACAATACCCCACAGAAATGAATCCCTGGAGAATTCTTGGAGTGAAACTACTGCTGAGTGGACAGGGCACGAAACCCAAGGGTCCCAAGTGATATCAGCCACATCAAAGGTTTCAGTGCTGTTTTACAGGCAGGAGCACAATAGAGTATCACAGCATCACTGCCAACATTTGGCACTTTCTGCTTGTGTTATTTCTGATCAATGTCTTTGTGTACCGGGCCAGAAAATCAGTTTATTTCTGTGAGAAGAAACATGGAAAAAAAACCTCCAGCAAACCACATTTTATTGGAGGTAGATTTCACTGGTGCATGTCCAGTGTGCAAATCTTTTTATTTGGTTTTGTGTTCTGAAACGAGGACACAAATTCTAGACACCTCAGTAGATGGGAGATATGGGGCAGCTTCTCCCTTGGGAAGGTGAGAGCACAGGCAGGACTGCAGTCTTACCTCCAAGCAAAGCTGCTAACCCCTTCTTTGAGGGTTGCTCCAAGAAGGAACATTTGCTAGTTTGGTGGGGGATTGTGCCATCACTGCTTTCATTTGAGAGGAAGTAAGGTGTGGACACACTGCCAATGTCATTGTGATGGGCCCCGATGGAGCAGCATCAGGAGGTGACTCATCACTACCTTTTCTCCCACCGTACACATCGTGAGAAAGGCCCTGCCAGCAGGTAAATCAAATGCACATTTTGTTGCACAGAAAATTTATGTCTGGCTTTTTTTTCAGACTTTCTGTGTCCCCACCGAGGACACAATTCTAACATTTTCTTCACTCTCAGAGGGACTCTTTGAAGACATGTGAGATGCTTGCTGGAAAACCTGGGGTCCATGGCTCTGGTCTGTCACTTGTGCTTTAGCCTGGCTCTCTCTTTACAGTGTGAGTTACCAAATGAGAGACAGTTGTCTTCATAAAACGCTGCGGGGAAAAGGCAGCACTCAGGCTGTCTTAGACAAGGAAAGAAAATGGTTTTCTTTCCTAAAATATATATTGCTACAACAATTTAATTGGTGTTACTTGAAAGTATTCCATTTCTAGTGGAGGCAGGCTGTAACTTTTAAAACAATTCACTTGCTGTGATAAACCTTGTTTCTATGCTATACCTCACTAAATTACACAGTATTTACACGAACTGTCTCTTCCTCTTCCATAAGTTTCAGCAGGCCTGATAGCCACATGACTGACCTGCTAAGTCTGTTTTCTGCCTGTGTTGCACAACCATTCTCTGTTTAGCAAGTGGTCACATGGGTTTGTGTAAGGCAGTCATACTGGTGCACCAGTCACTGTGACATGCATTGAGGGTCCGCTGCAGATCCTGTTCTGAACCAGCAACTGGTCATCCATGTAGTGATCAGCCTGGTCAGACACCACCCTGTTTTTCCATCCCTGGTCTCTGTTTCATCCTGTTTTTTAGTCTTTTCCATCATGAACAAATTTGCTTTCCATTAACAAATTTGATTCTCCATCACAAACATACTCCTATGTTTATTGCTTCCTTTATATTCCTGTCACCAAGTGCTATTGTCACTCAGACTGCATAGTATCTAGTTACATTGAATTCTTTGGGGTCTGGACTAGATTTATCTCTCCTTTGCTCTGCTTATTTCTTGCAAAGTGCTCTCTCTGGTATGGATCAAATCTCACAGTGACAGTCTTAACCTAATAACTCTGCTTTGAGTCTAGTATATGATCGAAAGAGTCCTCAAGGTTTAGGGCAAAGTCACCAGAATAATTTTCCACTGAGGAAGGCATAAGGATGCAGAACCAGGAGAGGATGAAAGCTAGGAGCAGTGGTGAACATGTGGAGGGATGCAGCAGTGTAGCAGGAGAATGAGGAAAGAGAAAAAAGCAACCATACCCAAGACCTGGAAGGAAGATAAGACGTTTATAAGTATGAAAAGGTGGAACAGGATCTAAAAGAGAGGAATATGAACTTTAAAAGAAGCAGGTAAGAGACTGAGGAAGTGAAAGATTGAAGACAACCAAAGTACGGGCCCTTGACCTGCACACAAAATAAAATGAAGCCCAGTAGCACTCCAGTAGCTTATGAATCACAGGGAAGAGCTCAGCGGTTCTTCAGGGTAAGAGAAACAGAGGTGTCACCACCATGTGTCTACAATTATCTCTGCTGCTGAAGCAAATAGCTATGTCAGAGTCACAGTGTTCCTTGCAGTACAACTTCACTCTTGATCCACAACGATTGGGTTCTACTTGCTTGAAAGATGGCAGTAAAAATGCCTCTTAAGAGCCACAGGCAGGTAAAACTGATGAGCATGCAAGATACAGCTGGCTCAGCTGGACTGAAGGGATCACAGTGGCAAATCAGAAGCAGCCTGGTCATAAGCACAAAGCAGAGGCATCTTCCTACCTGTGCTAGGTAGTGCCAGACAAGATCCAAACAGAACCGGCCAAGGCCAATGTCAGCAAAGCCTGGTGTGGACAGACACCACCACTACTGAAACCTGCAGGGGCTGGTCCAGCTCAGAAAAAATATCCAGGCAGAAATGCTGAGAGGAATACTTTTCTTTATTTCATGCCTGGCATAGGGGAGATGATAGGGAATGCAGTATCATACAGTCACCCCAGGACAATGCAAGAGACAAAATTTTTGTGGAGCGATGGAGCAGCATCACCCCACCTCTGTGCCCCTTCTTTTTCTCACTCTGACACAAGAGTGACATTCACAATGGTCATTTGTAGTTCATAGGTAATGGTGCATATTGTAATGCTCTGGTCACATACACACAGAGACACAAAAAGTTAAAAGTGTTGTATTAGTGTAAGGTTTTGGTGTTTCGAAACACACACAAAAACGAAAACCTAACAAAACTGAAAAAAGGGGAAAAAAAAGTAGAAGTGAAGGGAGGGAAATATTTTTCCTTGTGACTGGAAAGTCCACTTCCTGACTGGCTGTGTGTGTGAGAACAGAGCAGCCAAAGCAACAAACACCAGGGCTGACTAGAAGTTAAGGTGTAGCAAAGATTTAGTGCACAGTGTTGGCTTTTGAAAAGATAGTTTCAGGTTTTTTTCCTTGACTGGGACTTAATTTTTAGTCACAGGTTTTGTTCTGCTGAAGGCAGGGTCAAAACAAATTAGTGGCACTTTAAAAACAGAGACTGAGGAAATCTAAAGCTCATAGGAAGTCTTAAAGGAGTGAATTCTGCAACGAGGGTTGAGAGGGAGGGAAGGATGGGACTCATGCCTGGAAATGCTGACAGCTTTTAGGAGCCAGAACCAGCCACTGCAACTTGAACTGGGCAGGCTGGACACACCTCAGTTCCCTGGCAGCCTTCTCTGGCCTGGAGGCCAAAAAGGACACAGGAATGGTCCGAAATGCACTCACTTGGCCCTGGATATGCAGTCACTGGGTGCATTTTCTTGTGCAGGGCCCTGACGTGAGGGAAACTGCAGAGGCATAGCATGGCTCATCATGTCCTTGTCTTACCTGACCTGGAAGGGCAAGGTGATGAAAGAGGAGCACAAAGGAATGGGTTGATCTCTCCCTGACAGTAATACTAAGGACTGCAGGACTGGAAGATCCGGATGGGTCCAAAGGGGTTATACTGCCCCTGCTCCTGGACTCTCTGAACTGGGTGCTCCCGGGAAGGTTTTTGGAGCACAGCCATGAAAACCATATTTGAAGTGGCTTCCCACCAACACTGCAAACCCCAGCTGAGATTCATATTAGAGTCCAGGTCTTTCTTCTGAGATAAAAATGTATCTAATGTGTGGTTTGTGGGTGCGAACACCTTGGTTGCACAGATACCTTTGCTTGCTCAAGGTAGTACGGTGTTAAAAGTGCAGTTGGATACAAGATATTTCTGTGATTAAGCCAGACTTCCTATCACTCCCGTTTTTTAAAATAACATCATCTGAAATTATCTCCCCCATGTCTGCCCCCTTGGTTCACATTGAAACCTTGACAGACAGACATGAAACCCGCAGAACAATTTTTATCTCCTTTCTTACAGAACTCCAGAGTCTGAGAGGTGATGAGGCACTGAACATGAGTACTCAGCAGCTAGGTCTGTGCTTATTGTGGAGAGAAGCGGTGTCTCTGTAAGGGAAGCTTAGGAGGGGCAGGTGGTGGGTTTTTATGAGTGAACTGTGAGGAGGTGTCAACACTATCTCCAGTTTCTCATGACCCTACCCTGTCACCTTCTCTCTATTTGCCTATTAAAATCAACTGTTCCTCCAAAATAGTCCTGCTACCTGGGGTTTCCCATTCTAGCTGGATCACCCTAGAACTGGGAGCCATAAGCTTCCTCCTTTCCATCTTTCCTCTCTGTGCCCTTAATGCCAGCTCCTGGTTCCCAGTGGACTGGGATAGAAATCTGAATGTGGTGCTTCTCTGCAGTAAGGAAACAACAATACCTTGTTCTCTGAAGCACCCTGTCACATGGGGCAGAAAATGGACCAGTAGCTACTGTGGAGTCTCATCTCCAGTCATTCCAGATCTGTATTAATCTGCAGATATTGGCATGCTGCACTTTGCCGTTCTACTTCACAGTGTCTGACCCAGCTCTCCCAGTATCTCTCTAGCCTGTCCCACACCCCAGTGCACAGGAAAATGCTAGTCAACCTGTATGGGCTGCTCTCTCAGCTCTTACCCTCAGCACTGAAGCATCCTGTTGGCTGTGCCGGCATGGCCAGAACAGTGGCCATGTGGGCCAGCAGCTTCTGCTTAGATAGATGCGCTGTTGGATATTTTGTAAGGAATAGCTCATAACCATTGCACATAAGCTGAAACCAGTGTGAAGACTTTCTTCCTCACTCTGTCTCCCTGGTTATGAATTTTCCATTGACATCTCCTCCGGCCTCATGGAGGTGCCAAATATTTCATGGGCAAGTGCATCTCTAAAAATTACATGCTCAGATAAAGCAACATTTAGTGGATGAACATCAGCAGAACATCAGAAGTATGTGGAAGTAATAGATGGGAGAATACTTCTTCTGTTTCCAGATATTGCTTAGGGGAAGGTTGGGGGAAATCTGCTAAAATTTCGTCAGTTGATTATGACTTTGTATAGTTTGTTGAGCTTTGTCTCCAGAGCAATGTTCAGTGCTGCAGAATATTTTGTTGGGCAATCAGTCGGTGTAGGTGCAACACCTACTCTTTCTGATGTGTTCTACCATGTGTCAGGGTGTGAAGAGCGTGATGGGTTGCTCAGGACAGTCTTTGGGCAATGTCAGAGTACCAACCTGGGGTTTAGAGGAGCTACAGATGCTGTCATTCACAATCACTGGGATATTTTACATCTTCCCAGTATACTGAGTAGTGGTTTGCTGCCATACCTCCCCCTCCTTCCAAAGCAGTGTGCTGTGCCTGTGGTGTTAACTCCTGTCAAAGTGTATCACATCAGTCACTCTCCCCTAATCCATACAGCCAGTCCTTCCATTTTAAAAGGCAGTCAGTTTGTCCTTGGTAAACCAGCATCACCCTTTCCTGACTGCATTCTTGTCCTTGGTGCATGGGATGCTGGGTGCCAGGAGGACACAGCACTGAGGTAAGGACGGTTGGTCTGGGGTTCACCGAGTTGTCCTGGCTGCTCTCTGCACAGTTGAGTGTAACATTAGCATTTTTCCAGCTGCCAGGGATGAGAGATGGAAGACTCTTGTCTCATAATCACATCAGGTAATTCTTTCAGCAGCTTCAGAAATGTCCTAGCACCCTTGAAGTGTATTCTATTCAGTCTCATGCACTGTAATATATTCAACCTCCCCAAGCAGTATCAAGCCTGCTGCTGCCCCACTCCTGGCTGTCCCTCAGTTTTACAAAGCGTTACGATATCTCTGGAAATCTGGGAGCAGGCTTTGCTTCTACAGACTATAGCAAAGAAGGCTTTGAGTACTTCAGCCTCATCTAAGGCTGAGGCATTCATAACTACTTTGTCCCCCCCATTCTTCCACAGACCTGTATTTTGCCTGGACTGGTTACTAGGATAGTTGCACAATCCCTTTGTCACCCATCCTAATCCATGCAGGTTTCTCCTCTAGCTGGGCTCTAAGGCCTTTCTGACTTTGTCCTTCTGTTCCCAAGCAATGCTTCCATCTCCTTCTCCATAGCCTTTTTTGCCAGATCTTATGCACATGCTTTCTGCATTTGAATCAGTTGTGAAGCTCCTTCCTTAGCCAGGATAGGTTTCATCCAATATTACCAGACTCCCTGCACAAAAGAATGATTTTAAGATGCACAAAATCACTTCCTGAACAACAAAAAAATGAGGTTTGAGGATGCTTTCACAGCGTTGGCCAGGGCAAACAGTTGTGCTGGGTCACTGTCTTTTTACAACTCTCTCATGCTGCAAATCACTGGAAGAGTGACTGGTGGCACAACTGGAACTGCAGATTTCTGGCACTCAAGCGGTTTTCTACCTTCCTTCCCTGGTGTTACATGAGTGTGGACACAATGGAGGCTGTCCATATGGAAGGACATTGCACTCCCAAAGCCCAGTGAGCACTTTCCACCATCTCATAGCAGTCATCATGGCACTGGTGGATCGGGGCAAGGTTGATTTGAAATTGAAGATGGTGTTTAGGGAACTGAGTAAGAGGAAGACAAGGAAGGTTGGAATGGAGTGAAGCACTGAGAGATGATTGCAGCAGAAGACCTGGCAGAGACATTGAGTGGCTCTGGAATGGAGTCCTAGAGCTGTGAGGAAGTGGTCCTGTAGTGAGCAAGCCAGAAGGATTATCATATACCCAGAGCATTGGGACACTTGCTGGCAGCGTGTCTAGCATGTAAAGCAGGAGACAGGAGGGAGCTGTGTGTGATAAGGAGAGAGAAGTGTGCAGTGAAGAGGGGTCAGATCTCTGAAGGCAAAGGTGGTTGAAAAGATTTTATAGAATTCTTGAAAGTGGTGTAGCTATGAGTGGAGCCGTTTGAAGCAAGGTGGAGTGGCCATCAGGTAGTTTTAGCTAACTATTTCAGTGTCTTGGTGTGAGACCCCACTTTTCAGTCGTGGGATCATGACTATAAGGTGGGCTGGGAGCAGGCAGCCACGAGGCAGAGGAGGTAAATAAACTCTAGCCTATATCCACCAAGAATGTGCAGCTCAGCACTTGCTGTCACCCAGCAGCCTTTGTCTTTTTGTCACCATGCTCTCTCCAAAACAGTTCTTTCATGTCCATCCAAGAGTGTTCTGTGAGTACAGAGATGGCTGCCGAGGTGGTGGGAATGAACAAAAAATGCTGACAGCTTTGGAATAAGTGGCATGCTGAAGGCTAATCTTGTTTCAGCAGCTAGAAATGGGACTTGGTGTGCTCTGGGCCTCTCTGTCCTGTGGATAAAGCAGAGCTTGATAGCCACTGATGAGAAGGCTGCGAAAACACCAGTGAGCTTGCAAAAATTTTGGATATGCAAGTTAATAGCAGACAGCGATACTAGAACACACACCACTTGTTTGGAGCATTTATGCAATTCTGACAGCACAGAGCAAAAAAAAGGAAAGGGAGGGGAATGGCAAGATAAGGAAAGAAACGGTGGCAGGGCATTTTGGGTGCAGCAAGAAGTGGTGCCAGTGTGCAATGTCTTCTCTGGTCTTTTGACCTGAGCAGTCTTGTTGGAAGAAGGGATAATCAGGGTGAAAGTTTAGCAAACAGAACAGGGTAGGTGATTAAGGTTTTATCATGGGGTGGTGCTTGGCAGGCGGGGTTCAAACGGGAGCTGCTGGCCGGGCTGTGTTAGCGCAAGAAGCGCAAGCTCCGGGCAGCAAAGCTGGCAGTGCCACCTCCTGGGCAGAGCAGGGGCTTGGAGCAGCTCGCATCTCACTCTCCTGGCTGATCTTGAGCAAAACACTGCCCTTCCTTGCACCTGGATATTTTCATTAGCAAACGGATGGCCCTAGGGAAGTCGGTGAGCAAAGTTCATGCCCATGTAAGTGAGATCTTCACAGTGTCAAATAAAAGTGCAGAGCTACACTCGGGTTGACAGTCACTGCTGGAGGAGAGCAGGAAGGACAAATGTTGCCTCAGTATTTCTTACTGAGTTTCTACACCCACGTGTGACATACTTATTAGCTGTGGGGTTTTTTTTAGTGGGCACCTGTCCTGGTGCTATCTCCAGCTGCATCACAGCAGTTTTTCAGCCATGTAGTTGCATCATATTGGCACAGAGATTGCACTTGATTTGGTAAATCCAGCACTGTCAAGTTGTAACAGCCACCACAATAAGGGAGCTGGGTGTGGTGGGAGATGATGGGTGGCCTTTTAAAAATTTCAGTTAAGCACACCATAGATATATTTCCTCTGGGTTGAGAGAGCAACACCTTTAAGTCTGTATCTTAGATCCATGTAGACTAGATTGCAACTGCCCCACAGGATGTGAGCAATCAGTGTCTCCAGAAAGTTACTCACATCCTGCAAAACAGAAAATAGGATGCACAATTGTGTGCAGAATAAGATTTTTTCACATGAACCCAAAGAGAAACATGACAAAAACACACATTTTACACAGAGTATCAGCTGCTGGAATTTATTGTCAGCTGCCATTCAGAGCAACCTGCATAAAGGGCTCAGTGTAAACTGATAAAATGCACCTTTTAAGAGCCCCAGGCAGGTAAAACTGATGAGCATGCAAGATACAGCTGGCTCAGCTGGACTGAAGGGATCACAGTGGCAAATCAGAAGCAGCCTGGTCATAAGCACAAAGCAGAGGCATCTTCCTACCTGTGCTAGGTAGTGCCAGACAAGATCCAAACAGAACCGGCCAAGGCCAATGTCAGCAAAGCCTGGTGTGGACAGACACCACCACTACTGAAACCTGCAGGGGCTGGTCCAGCTCAGAAAAAATATCCAGGCAGAAATGCTGAGAGGAATACTCACCAGTGTATTTCCTTATTTTGTGCCAGAGACAAAACTTCCATGGAGCAGCATCGCACCACCTTTGTGCTCCTTCTTTTTCTCATTCTGATGCAGGAGTGACATTCACACTGGTCATTTGTAGTTCATAGATAATGGTGTGTGTTGTAATGCTCTGGTCACACACACAAAAAAAGTTAGAAGTGTCATAGTAGTGTAAGGTTTTGGTTTCCAAACACATTGTTTAGAGCAATTTTTTTTCTATGAGAAAGTCTGATTTCTTTTTCCAAATGTAATTGGGAAAAATAAGAGAAAATGGGAAAAAAAGTAGAAGTAAAGAGAAAGAAGCATTTTTCCTTGTGAATGGAAAGTCTACTTCCTGACTAACTGTGTGTTTGAGGACAGAGCAGCCAAAGCACAAACACCAGGGCTGACTAGAAATCAGGCTTCTGCAAAGATTTAGTGCACAGTGTTGGCCTCTTGAAAAGATAGTTTCAGTTTTTTTCCTTGACTGGAACTTAACTTTTTTATTAACTAAACTGAGCTGAGAGAGCATTCTTAGGCAGGGTCAGGACACATTAGTGACACTTTAAAAATAGAGACCGTGGAAATGTAAAGCTGCTGGGAAGTTGTGATGCATGCAGGATGTGCAGATCCTGGGTGCCTTTGCCTGTGCAGTGCCCTGACATGAAGGACACTGCAGAGGCATAACACAGACTGTGGCTCCTCATCTCCTTATCATGCCTGACATGAAAGGGAAAGAAGGTGAAAGAGGGACACAAGGGAAAGGGGTTGCCATCTCCCTGGTACCAGTGCAAAGGACTGCAGGACTGGAAGTGCTGGGCAGCTGCAGTGCCAGCTGACTGGAAGATCTGGGAGCCAAAGCAATTGTACTGCCCCTGCTCCCAATCCCTCTGAACTGGGTGCTTCCAGGAAGGTTTTGGAGCACAGCCATGCTGAGCACACATGTGTTGTGTGAGCTGTGGGTGTGAGCACTCTGGTTGCACACACACTGCTTGGCTCTTGCCAGTAGTGTAATGAAAAGTTACAGTGTCCACACACCCAGCCTCGTCCAGGGAGGCCTTCTGACAGCCTTGATCACAGCTTGCAGACCTGCAAATTCCTTTCTTCTGCAGGGAAAATAAAGGCAAAAGCTGAATTACTCTAATCATATAGCCATGCACACAAGCCCAGCTTTGCAAGAGTCAAGGTTTCCACCCAGATCCCCTGAATGACCCAGTCCCCACACAAAACTCTCAGTGGTTT
>NW_008238359.1:728121-728633 GCF_000691975.1 Corvus brachyrhynchos
GAGCCTGTGGTTTGCTTCTGATGTACTTGGTGCCTTGCAGGAAGAGTGCAATGCAGCGCCAAGGTCTCTTCCTGCAGCAGCCAGAGACCTGAGACTCTGTGTTTGCACAAGGAAGCCTCTATTACTAGAGCTGAAAAGACTGAATGCTCCTTGCTAACACTGTCTTTGGATGATTTGTCTACATCAGAGGCCCAGCTACCACAAAAAAGGGGCCAAAACAGCACAGAGATGGGTAAACTGAAAGTGTGGATGAAGACGAGCTCACACTACCCAGCCATCTCTGGATCCTCTCTCGTACCTCAACAATTTTCTTGTGCCCCTGAACACACCTGGTCCTTCCTTCTACTACGTTACTTTCCCAAAAGAATACACAATCTTACAAAAAATCTTCCCTGCTTATTTCAT
Organism: Corvus brachyrhynchos; assembly: GCF_000691975.1. Lineage (NCBI taxonomy): Eukaryota > Metazoa > Chordata > Aves > Passeriformes > Corvidae > Corvus > Corvus brachyrhynchos. The sequence continues at coordinate 728,527 of NW_008238359.1, forward strand.
GCTGAGATTTTCACAGGCCACCACCCCATGCCCCCCCACCCCATGTTGTCTTCCCAATGAGTTTAACGTTACATCCCCACAAGCTGATTACCTTTGGGCCATGAATT
>NW_008238359.1:728698-742236 GCF_000691975.1 Corvus brachyrhynchos
CTCAGCGGTGTCTCATAGTGTCAAAGAGAGAACATATGTGTATATATATATATATATATATATATGTATATATATATATATGTAGATGTAGATGGCTGACGTTCACTCCCATACCCACAATTCTTGCAAAGCTTAGATTCATCTGCAATGTAATTATCAGTAAACATCTTTTAGGGCAGCTGACAACTCAGGGGTAAATCTTGACATGCCAAAGCACAGGGCACTCTGAAATATGAATGCCATGCCACCACCCCACAAAACATGAAATCCCTTCCCTCCCACCCAAACCCCCAAACACCGAACCAGAGCCCAAGCCAGACTACAGCTCAGCAGCAATTCTGTGGCTCCAGGTGTGCACCTGAGTTACAGGCTTCAGAGATAAATTATCTTCCTGTGGAGTCAATGGTCTCGCTTCTCTTTTCCCTGCAGAGCTAATTCAGTTTCATGGGGGAAGCAGACCCATTGACAACATAGTTTATTAGGATCCAGCAATGATGTGACTGATGTCCCAGGAAAGCCTGCTGAAAGATCAGCTGACATAGCCAACACTGATGAGGCAGAGGACCAGATCTGGCTTGGCCCTCCAGCTCATCTCTGTACCGGTGAGATGATTGTGAATAACTGGTGGTGCTGAAGTGACACACAACCTTATTTACTTTCATCGGAGTTCCCAGAATTGTGCCTTCCAGTTCAGCCCTTTCCACCTGTCCTCACCTGCTTTGTAGGAGGTAGGGCAACTTGAGTGGAACTGGCAGTGGGAATGCCTTCAGACAAGACAGATCTCCCCCTGTGTGTAAACAGAGATCAGATCCACAGATTGCTGAGAAGCAGAGAGGCTGAGGCGCTGCAATTCTGGTTTGATACTTGCTAGGCAGAGAGAAGCTGGTTTATAACACTCCTGTGCCTGCTGCTCTTCCCTGGGGGTTCTCTTTCCTCCTCATCCCCACATTTTGCAGGGCATACAAAACAGGATGTGGCCTTCTTTGTGTAATCTCACCATAACTGTGGGCAGTATTAGTGCTGCCCTTTAGCTTTATGACAAAGGTTTTCTGTAATGACAAGCTGGTTCTGCTTAACCAAGGAGTGGCCAGTGCTGTACAATTACAGGCCCTTTCCTGAGCCCACATGCAGCCTCAGTCTGCCCATTCAGGAAAATAAGATTATAAGGATTTTTGCCAAGTGCTTGCTGGCAAACGTGCATTTCTTCTGCCTACCTTTTTTTTTTTTTGTCCCCTCCCATGCTGTGCTTTCTAGACATCTCCCTTTGAATACTTAACCTTTGGGATCCTTTCTCCTCAGGTGCATGACTAGCCCCCATCTTTTCTTCTTTCTCCCTGCCCGAGCAAGATAGGTTCCTTGCATCACTTCTTTGTTCTCTGTGGTATTTGCAACACCCTCCCAGGCTTGTATCACCTGTGAATTCCATTCCTCCTGGTTGTGTTTTCCCTGTCTTTTCAGCACCTAGAATGACGAAGCCTTTTGTGCTGCTGTTGCTGCAATTGAACCTGATACTTGAAAGGAGGAGAAAAGGTTGGAATAAACTGCCCTGATGATTCATCCCTGGGGCTGAAAGATTTGCTCCTTTGGTATCAGTCCCTTGATCAGAGCTCTGCTATGTTATCTCTGTCTGGGGAGACTTAATTCCTGGCACATTTGGGCTAGTGGAATCCCAGATACCAGAGCCGGTGACTGGAAAAGGAGCACACTACATTCTTCTTCCAGTCTTAGATATGTCAAAGAGTCTTCAAGGTTTGATATTCAAGGGCCTATAACCCCCTTAAGGCAGCCTTTGTCTGCATTTAATGCAACTGAGAAACCTCTAACTTTCTTCCCCCCTGCCCAAATCCATCACCTGCTCTCTCTGTAACTTACACCCTTGCACAGGTGTCCCAACAGCTTATTTATGCTTTGTTCTGTGGGCAGCTTTCACTACCAGCTCACCCTCAACTTGTCTGCCACATCCTCACAAAATATTGAAGACCCCTTCACCATTGCCTTATGAGACTGTGCACTGATCCACTGGTCATGGAGCAAGATGAGTGAAAACTGTGGAAGGAACATGGAAAGTGTATCTTGATCCTAGTCCAATTCAAATGTTGTGGTGAAAACCTAATAATCAAAGTGCTGGCTGAGTGGGATGTACTCACAGGTACTGACAACTGAACTGGCAGAGGAGCCATGGGGACCTGCAGTTTTCTAAATTAGGTTTAAGTGGGAATTCCTTGGAAAATTTGCCTAGGAGCAAGTCTGGGGGATGTCACACAGGGACCACATCTCTGAAGGACCAGGTGAGTTTTCCAGTGGTGGGAGAGTGTTTTCTCTATATGCACACTTAGATTAAAAAGCTGTGCATGGCACAAAATGGTTAAACATGATCTGAGATTCCAAGGCTTCAGACAGCTTGGTGCCATGGCAATAACCACCAATAAAAATCCTCATAGCTTTTATTAAAGAGAAGGGGAAACAGTTCAAGTACTACAAAAAATGTAAGCATTAGAAAAACCCTCCCCTCCTTTCCTTTCGGGGAGAAAATATACCACAGATGACTTTAACAGCAATTAAGATCCATTATTCCAGGGAAGTTAGACATGGTGGATCTGGAGTGGAGCCTTGCTGTAACTTAATATGCAAACTTATTTCTTCCAAGTGAAAATTCATATTGAATAGGGAGGAAACTCCACCTTCCATTTCTGATGCTGGACTCTCACATCTCTTTCAGTTGGTGGCACATACCTGGCACAGACAGACACTTTGGGAAGTGGGAAACACACAGCAGCATCAGAGTGGATGAGAATTTGCTGTATTTGCCATAACTTGTAGCCATACATCCAGAGAAATTGCTTTGGAGAGTAACCACAGATGCCTTTTAAACTTGAAGAGAGAAGGTAGACTGGGCTTCGTGAAGGATGTGTGAGAGCAGAGGAGTCTACTACATTCCAAGAGATGTTGGAACAAGATTAAAAGTGGTTGATGTGGTAATATTGTCCAGGCCTTCTCCTCTGCCTACAGGGATCACATCTTTTTTTGGCAAAATGGGAAGTAAAATCCTACAAGTTAGACCCAGGAGACCATGGGAGTGCTGGCAACACTGGCAGATCATTTTTTCCAGTTTCATCTTCCTCTTGGCATCAGCGTCAAACTACAGTTCTCTTTGAAGGCCTGACTGTGTGAAGGACTCCAGGAAGGATGTGTGAGCAGAAAAATCCATCTTATGGTAATGATCAACAGTCCTAAACTGCTTTGTTGGAAACAAAGCCCATTCATTCCTTGGCCTGTATATTTTTTCTCACTACACAGATTTTACAAAAAAGAGGAGAGGAGAGGAGAGGAGAGGAGAGGAGAGGAGAGGAGAGGAGACATTTGGGAGCCTCATGTTTGGTTTGTTTCGACATCGTCACAGGACCATATGCAGAGAGCCTGCTCTTGGCTGCAAGAGGAGAGGAGAGGAGAGGAGAGGAGAGGAAAGGAGAGGAAAGGAGAGGAAAGGAGAGGAAAGGAGAGGAAAGGAGAGGAGAGGATTTAAATGTGTATGTATACATATATGTATGGGTCTGGCACAGATTTTAATTTTTACCTTTCACTGATTTTACTGAAAAATTTTGCACAGCAAAATAAGTTGGGCTTTTATTACTCTGAGTAATTTAAGAGAAGGGGCCCTCTGCAGACTGTTCCCTTCCTTCATGAGCTAAAACCGCTTAACGTGTGAAGTTGTGTCCTAAATTACATTTACAGAAGGAAAAAATGAAGGCAGCTAGGAAATACTTATGAATGTTATTTAAGGTTTGCAGACTTCCTAGACCCTCCCCCAGTCTTTTTAGGTAGGTGTTACCGTAGATCCCCTTACATCTTTCTGCCCTGAGGGGTCTTAACTTACTTTTTTTGTGGCTCTGGATGGCTGCTACGAACAGCAAAGTAGCAGTTCTGACCAGCCTTAGGCTGAGAACAGTGGAAAAAGAGAAAAGGAATAGTTTTCCTTCTCTTTCTTTTTATGATCACCCAAATGAAATTTGGCTATATTCCCTCAGTGGGAAGTTATTCTACCCCTTTCAGAATTTTCCAGCCCAGTATGACAAACCTAAAAACCCCAAAAAGTAGCAGCACATTTATGATTTTTTGGAATAAAATCTCCTTTCCCCTGTCTAGTCTCAGTTCAGGAAGGCCACGTGTGTTAGTGGGGGAAAAAAACCCCTTTTCTGGTGCAGACTCATTAACAATATTTATAAAGAGCACAAGATCATTGTGACACCAGGCAAGCACATGGATCTGACTAGATTACAGCACAGTCTCACAGAAAGCAAAGAAAAAATGTAGAAAATCATCAGTCACCAAAAGAAAAGTCTTCTGAGAGAAATATTGCGCTTTAAGAGAAGCAAATTCAACTTCAAGTTACAATTAAAGAATTAACATGTGTAACAAAGTGGTTAAAAGGGCAACAGAGTGGTAATGCTGCAATGTGGAAATGTTTCAACTACTTTGCTTCTTCTCCTTCAAACTGCATTACTTTTCCAATTTTTTGCTCTTAAAATGTCTTTTGATTAAGCCATTACTATCAATAGTGATCACAACAACCCTACAAACGTTTAAACAAAGCAGGACATTTGTTTGGGGCTTCAAAAAAAAAAAAAAAGGAGAAATATTAGAAAACAATACTATCAAAGCCTTTTTCTTAAAACAACTGTAGTAACACTCTTTGAATAATTTACCAAAACCACATTCAGCAAGTTCAATGAGTGAAAAGCACACTTTTTAAAAAAGCCAACTTGGACAGAATAAAGTACTTGTTTGCCAATATTGGTAGTTGTGGAAAGAGACTGTATGGCCCAAAAGGACTCTGGAGGTTTGCCAGGTTCTCACCTGCAGTGCAGGCATCTCTGGGGAGAGGTGCTCCTCTTGCACTCCCCGAGTGGGCTCTGGGGAGGCCAAGCTTCCAAGGAACTTGGTGTTTTCCTGGTACACTGGTAGCAAGAAGGGCACCTAAACCGCAGGAGCCTAAACTGCCACAGCTCTGCCAGGCAAACAGAAATGCACAAGCAGTGAGACTGCTCCTGGTGGCATCGGCTGCATTGTCACTGAGGAGGCTGTGGGGCAGAGCTGCACCAAGAAGTGGTGAATCACAAGGGCTCAAACTGTGACTAAATAGCCAAGTCTTTTCAGGTTGCTGTCCGATTTAACTTTCAGTTCTTGTTCTACCTATGTCCATGCCATAGATGCCAAGCCTTGTTTGCATGTTAGCTGCCATGGGACACTGCCAGAACACAGACATCTCAGAATCAGTGTCTTTATTCAGACCTGAGCTCTTTCATTTTACTCCCTCTGAGTCCTTCTTCAGGAGAAACTAATATCCCTGAGCTACTCTGACCTGCTCTGCAGGCTCACCTGGCAATTGACAGGCTACTGTTTCATTGCTGTGACTGCTAGAGAGCTCAGTGCCATCTCTGAGGAAGCAAAGGGCTTAGATGTTAATGAAAGATTCTGGTACTGCCACGCTGTGAAGAATTTACCCTCTTTTTGGTAAAGAAGTGTGCTTACAGCTTCATGGTACAGAAGAGTAGACAAAGGTTGTTTAAGATATCAAAAAGCCCTCTGAGCCACGAGCCTGAGCCTGGGAATGCCTTCATGGAGATCATTGTCAGATAACAGTGAGTATTTGGGCTCAGCCTGGAATAGAACAGTACCAAACCAACCAGGCTTGGTTTGATGCCAAGCCACATCTGTGTCACATGTTTTGTGGGGGACAAAGCTGCTCCCTCAGAGATGCTGCTGCTCTGAAACCACAGGCAGTGAGGCCCTGAGGTTCCCTCAGCTCCTCTGCCCCTTGGTCCCCCTCCTGCCCCCAGGGAGGTGACTCCCTCTGTACTGCCCCACTCACTGGTCCAGCTGGGCAGGTGGCTCTGCTCCCAGGAGTGACACCACCCTGCTCCCAGGCTGCTGCCCGGAGGGACTTTGTAGTGCAAGTGACTACTTTGGTTTATTATGGCCTCTGGGCACTTTGTAGGAAAGATCCCAGACACCTTCAGAAGAAGCTGAAATCATTGAGATCAAGTGTGAAGTGCTCAGGCAGGGAAACTCCCAACAGCTACACAGACCCACTGCCACCCACACCAGCACCCACACTATGTTTTCTGCCAGGTCTTCAGGTTCAACAATCCTAAAACAGATGTTGATACCTCGCAGGTCTTCTACCTTGGTTTCATATTCTTACTGCACCTAAGGCCATGAAAACTTGAATGCCAACATATGGTAACAGGCCAGGCTTGAGTAAGAAGGAGAGCATAACATTCTCCTTGACTGGTGGCAGGGGAGCTGCCCAGTGGGGTCCCAAGCTCTGTACAGCTCATGTAACTTGTGCTTAATCAGCTAGGGCCTGAGGGCAGATGTGAGGGACAGTGATCTCAGCTCTTGTGGCGCTGCAGCTCTGAAATGTAGAATGATTCAGAAGGGAGGCATGAGCCAAAGCCAAATTGTAGAGGCTGTTGCAGCATAATTGACATATTCAGGATGTTTTGGGGTTTCTGTTGAGGCAGATGTGCTCAAAAGCCCTTTTTCGTTTTAAGTTTTTCACATAAAGTGAACATTAAAACCTGCCATTCTTGTGCAGAGATATGTCAGTCCCTGCAGTTTGTAAAGTAAAAAAGTGTTTAATGCAAACGGAAAACACAAAACTCCGTGTCAATTTAAAGAGTGTCTAGCCAGGTCCTTGGCTCCCTCCAGTCTGCACCTCATGGGAAAGTGTCTCTACAGACAGGGAAGCCAGGACTAGTGACCTGCCATGGGGCACAGAGCAGCACAAGTCCTGGCAGAAGTGCTGTTCTACATCCTTTTTCACTGATCTAAATTCTACTTCCTATTTCTGTTGCTTTCACCCACCTGTGTGTATCTTCTCCCTGCTGATATTTGAACACTCACAGCAAGCAGGTGTCCCTCTCTGGTCTGCTGGACAGGTACTGGGATGCTAGCCCAGGCTTGGGATGAAAGCAGCAACAAGCATTTGTGAAGTAATGAGGTACAGGGGGGTGAGTGGACTGTCCATTTGAAATCATTTTACACTTCTGTGGATCAACACCTTCAGTGCTGAGCTTCTGACAGGAAGCATGCACATGTCCTGGTGCCAAAACAGGGCTGGTTGTAGCAACAAGTATTTTAATTAACTCTGGGACTTCTGTCTTTCTATTGAGAAACAGACATTAGTGAGAGACTCATAATGTCTTTTGAGACTAAACTAATAAAATTTTCCTAAATACAGGCAGAGCAAAACCTGCTGATGAGAGGGGACCAAAACAAGCCCAATCTGCAGGCCTGTAGCTGAATTCTGTAGCTCACTCACTTACCTTTAGTTATTTAATGAACAGCTCTGCATGTGCCTGTTCCCCTTGGGTAGGCCATATGTCAGGAAACATCAGCTAACCCTGTCTTAAAGGAAACCAACCTGCAGCAACCTGGCAAAGGCCACAGCCAAGGCTACACAAATGAAAGGATGTGCTTTTGAAAGGCCATGGGCAAGCAAATCTGTTAGCTGTGAACCTTACGTACACTCGATTTTTTCCTACCTCTCCAGTGAAAATGTCTCTGCTGGTTGTCTCCCTGGAGACAAGCCAGTTCAGATTTCTGAGCCTGCTCTGAAAAGTGAGATCTCGTGTTGGATGTGATTTGCCCAGTGTTTCTGACTTTGCTCTGGCACAGGTTTGTTGAAGATGGGCCAAACACATTTTCAGCTGGCTCCCTCGAAGGCCTGTATGAAGGAAATTCCTTTACAGTTAAAAAAAAAAAAAGGTATGTTCTAGCCCTCAGATCTAATTCTTACTCATTTCCCCCCTGTTCCATCTCTGACATCTGCAGCTAGAGCGTGGGAAGTGCTGCCAGGTCAGTAGGGGGTGTTTGTGGGTAACTCAGGCCAGGGTGTGGGTTTGGCTGGCACGGTATGGAGCAGCTCAGCGCCAGATTTCCCTCCTGTCCTCTCCCCCTTGGTGGAGACTGGCTGGGATGTGTTCTCCCAAAGCTGTCTTGTACAAAATCCCTTGTACAGGGATTTTGAGGCAGGACAAGCTCAGCAGAGCCCAAAGAAGCAAGCAGGAGGAGTCGTCCTGGGGCTCTGGATCAGACCCTGCTCAGGTGTGACTGAGGAACCTGCAGAATGGGAAGAATTCAGAGGGGACATATTTCAGCCCTGATGCTGTGCGCGACTTTCCCTCCCCCCTGCTCTGTCCCCACCCCACCGATCAGCTTCTTTAACATGACAAAGAGCCCGGAGGAGCGGGCCACGGTGAATATTGCGGTCCCAGGCAGGGAATGGCCGGCTATAAAGGCCTGTCTGCGCTTCGGGGCTACCTCAGCTGGGTGGTGAGACCTGCCCCCAGGTGAGGGTGACATCTGCTCTGAGGTGGGGGACCCGCCCCTTCAGCTGCTCCCCATGTGCGCGCACCTGGCGCTGCCCCCGTACCAGGCGCACCCCGGCGGGGCTGGCATGGGGTACCTGGAGTTTTACTGGAACTCGGCGGGGGAGGCCGGACAAGCCCCCACGGCGGCCGGGCCTGCGGGAGCCGCCGGGGTTAGGCAGTCTCCGGAGGCAGGAGGGAGGAGGCACGAAGCAGGTAAGGCCTTTCAGCTAAATACTGGAGCTGATCCCCAGGATACCTCTGGTCCCAGGTCAGGCTCAAATGACTTGGAGTGAATTTTTCTCTCTCCCTGCCTTGGTTTCCTAGTGTGTGACCTAGGCAAACTGCGGTGTGGTAGGCAAGGAGGAGGGGTGACCTTGGCCAGTCACGCCACTTTTCCGTGCTGCTTTTCTTGGGTGACTGTGGACCGGTTTCCTAAACCTCACCAGAGCCTGCAAGAGTTGAGGCACTGTCAGATCTGTGCTCCAGGCCGAAGGGCAGTGTGACTACTTGGTCTTATGGAAGTTCATGGTTCTTGGGGCAGGAATGTCTGAGCATCCTTTTAGTTAAGTGCTGTCGTGCATGCTGTCGAGAGAAACAGATCCTGGAGATACTTCTTGTGGGCATCCCTTATCCCCTTACAAACTCCTTGCACCTTTTATGGGCTTATTAAATATGAGCCAAGGCCTGCTCTGAATTACTGGGTGCTGGGAGATCTGCTCTGTTAAATCTAGCATTGTTACTCACTGGTTCTTTCATTTTGCCATTTTCCTCTATTTCCCTCTCCTCTCTGTGCTCTTGTTGCTTTGCCTTGTCCTTTTTTACCAAAAAGTCCCAGGCCTCACGGCAGTGACATTTTCTGTTCCTGCCATTCCTCTCCCACTCCAGTGAGTGGCAATAGAAGAGCTGATAAAAGCAGGTTTTCACCCAGCCCCACATTGTGGTCAGCAGGGCAACACTCCAGCAAGGTAAATTGGTGGGAGGAGAACCAGGTTTTGGGGTGCCACTTTCAAGCTGTCAATTGCTGTAGAAAGCTACAGGCTCAGGCAGAGTGACTATGGCTACTTGGCACGTGGCTACCTGCCATGTAGCTTGGAGAAAGGCTTGGGTTCTCTGCGTGCTGCCTGCCCGACAAAGGCAGCAGGCAGATGGACTCCTTTATGCCCCTGGTGGGCCTGGTACACAGACTTAAACCCCATCTTCAAACACTCTCCTCTGTACTTCTCTCAGAGAGAGCCCAGTTGTGGAAGTCAAAGGGCTTGTGGGAGTGGGTCTGTCACAGGCTTGCATGTTCTGCCTGTTGCACTGTTTGTGTTTCTTGCTTCCTCTCTCCTTTACTCTCTTCTCATGGGCGAGGGAGCATTTTTGTCCTGAGCTCGAGCTGCGCATGGGGGTTTCATGGGGGTTTGGGATGATAAGTCGAGCAGGAACCTGGGGGAGCTTTAGTTTTACAGGGTCTTGCTGTGGGTTCCCACCTAACAGGAGACTTTCCTGTTTTCCAAGCCCATGTTCCCAGCATACTCATTTTCTGCCTACAAGGTTTTTACTGCACAGACTGCAGGAGCCAAGCATCCTGTGACCCCACACAAAGTTTTAGCTTCCCATGCTGCCAGGTCACGGATGTTCAGCTTCCTCAAGGCTGTGCAATCTAGCCCCATGCACATAACACCACAGGCCCTTGCACCTCTTCTGCTGACAGCCTCTTCCTGCTTGTAGACAGAATCCCTTTGCAGTCCTCATGGCCCTGCTCCCCAGCACTAGAAACCTGCCCCACTACACCCCTAGCTGCTCACCCAGCCCCTGCTCTGGGTTGTGTCCTCTCCTAGGGACAGCAAATGGCCCCGAGCAGGCAAGCCTCGAGTGGCAGGCACCACAGAGACAGGCATGGCTCTGTAAGGAGAGTAACAAGGGGAACACTACCACAGATGTGGACACCTTTCTGAGGTCCAACAGCACCCCAAGGCTTTTGAGTGATTGCTTAGTAGGCTCTCAGCTTAGGATAGAAGAGGGAAAGGTTTTGTAGGGTGTGTGGGAAGCCCATTCCTCCAGAGGACATCAGTAACTTTGCACTGGATATATGTTCTGGAGGTTGAGGAGGGTGTCTCAGTGCCACAGCTCTCAGGGTGGCTGGTAAGGAGGTTGGGAGACATTTGGGCTCAGTAGTCAGAAGGTAGGTACTGAAATGGCACTGCCCCATTCACTACACTTCCAGTAGGAGGAGAGGGGATGGATTATGCAGCACAGTTTGCCAAGGAGTAGCTGGAGGAGGGAGGGATGGGCAGATTCATCACTGTAGTTAGGGGAAAGAGGAGTGACTGGTATCACAGCCCTTCAGTCAGGGTTGGCCTGAGAAGATCTCAGGCTCTCTCAAACCCCGGTAATCTGGCATCTGACACATTTTCTTATTCCTTCAGGCTGAATGACTTTGCATCTTGGCAGCTTTTGGCTTCACTAGTAGCCCAGATTGTTCAGGAAGCTTTTCCTTTAGGTCTTGATCTCAACTTTGCCATCAACAGAGACCCCTTAAGACATGTACCGAGACAAATGGGAAGGGGCTTGAATGCCTTCCTCTGCACTCTTGAATTCTGTCCCGTATGTCCCTGGTACAGAACTACTGGCTCCTTTCACCTGTTTCACACATCCACATTTTCTCTCCCTCTCCTTCTCCATGTGAAATTTCTCTCCTTCATTCTTCTCTCACCAAAAGCCCCTCTTAGACAAATAGGTCCCCCCACCTACATGTGTTTCCAGTAGTGGCACAGTCTGTGGTGGGAGACAAAGGCAAACAGGACTGAGCCAATATCCAATGCCTGATGCTCTCCACCAGCTGCCCTCACTGTGAGCACTGGCTGCTCTGCCCCACCATGCACCCTGGTTAGAGTTTGTTTTGTCTCTATTGAGTGCCTTGGTATTGCTGGGCAGGCAGTTTTGGGGAGCCCAGCCACCAACCCAGAGCTGTGCTTGCAGTCATGACGAGGCCTTTTTACACCACACTCAGACTGAAATATTGATGAGGCCTTCTGGAGGAGGATAGTTCACTGTGAACCAATGTGCACCACTCTTGCACCACTCCCTGCCCTGACTTTTCTTCCTGGCAAAGGGGAGCCATGAGCATCCCAGACGGGACTGACCTGGGAAGCTGCTCACTGTCAGTGCGCTTGTCTGTGCTCACAGATCCATGAAGAGAGGAGGGTCACACAAACCTTTGCTTCAGGAAAGCTCCTGTCTTGTAGGCAAAGAGCTCTACAGCAGGCAGGGTGCATGCTCATACCCTTACAGCTAAACATTTTGTCTCTCATACCTTTTCTCATTGTCTTTTTATTTATAGAAGTATCCCCACCTTCATCCAGTTCTGGGAATTTCAGCCAATTCACACCAGATTCAGCCACCAGTCCACATTCATCATCCTCGTCCCCACAACCTACAGCTAAGTCTCAGAAGGGCAGAGAAAATGGCATGGAGGGGCTGAGGAAGACCAAGAGCCGTACAGCTTTCTCCAAGGAGCAGCTGCAAACCCTGCACCAGCGCTTCCAGAGCCAGAAGTACCTCAGTCCCCAGCAGATCCGGGAGCTGGCTGTTGCCCTGGGGCTCACCTACAAGCAGGTGAACACAGAGACTTTGACCCACAGTATATTGATCTCACAGTGGCTGAGTGGTCACATAAGGAAGTGACAGGATGGGAAGATGAGCCCCCAGCAGGGACTGAGGCAAAGGTGCCAGCTAACAGTCGCTCCCCTGCTTATTCATGCCCAGAGATCAGAAGTACTTTTGCGGATAGAGGGGTCAGTGGCACCTCATTTGGGCCTCCCAAGTCAGGGGTCAGTTAAGGGTTCTGTTGCCAACACCTGTAGTAGAATTGCAAACCCAGTGATGAATATGTTGTTCACCACAAACAGTCTCTACCCTGGGCTTGACAGCACTTCACAGATTTTTCCATGCACTGTGAACTTCACAGAAACCCTGGCATGCATCAGTTCTCTGAATCGTGGGGCTGTGACATGCTGAAAGCTCTTGCTAGTGTCTCCCAGGACTTATCTTGTCCAATATCTAATAATGTTCCACACTCAGCACTGCCTGGCTGCTTGACACCTGCTCCCCACTCCATGTGGGTGCTGCTAGGTTCACACATCACTGCCCTTTGGGGTCTCTGCTGATCTCCAGGTAGGTTGCATGTAGTGAAATGATGCTGCCTCAAATTATGCCTTCATAAAGCAGGGGAGGCTGGGCAGTGGGGCACAAGGTCTCACAGTTACAAGTCCAAAATCTGCCTGGAATATGGATCTCAGAGCTGGGCATGATGGCCTGAATGCCCTGGGACTAAAAATGTTATACGTGCATTGTAAGTGCACACGTACAGCGCACACTGAACTGGTTCTGTCAGGAACAAGACAGGTGGGACAGTCTCAAAGGCTGCTTTCACAGCCCAGACACAGCCCGGGGGGAAATGGCCCTGGAATTCGCCCCAGCAAAGGAGCTTTGAATTTGGGAACTGCTGGGTACAAGGAGCAAGTCTGTCCCTTCTCTCTTCACAAGTATGCAGAAACAGTGTCTTAGAAGTTTGCCTGTAGTGCAGGGGGCTTGTAGAGGTGTCAGTGGATCTGATTTAGACCAGTCATTCACCTCCATGATTGGAACGAGTCGATTTTTCACAACTATCACCGTCTCTTGACACAGATCCACCCCCTCCCCCATCACACAGTTGCACTAGCCACCTGCTGAGGCTGCTAGACAGACCTCTCCCCGTGGCAACAACCCCCAGGAGTTCTTAAAGGCTTTTATCTGCTGCTACCCATGTATCTCTGCCATCTGGTCACTCTCCCTCTGGTTCTTCCGGCTTGTGAATTTGGTAACATTTGTTCTTCCTTCGCCTTTGCTGACATTTTCTCTGCTCTCCCTTCCCCACCCAGGTGAAGACTTGGTTCCAGAACCGGAGGATGAAGCTGAAGAGGTGCCAGAAGCACAGCCTGTGGAGTGAACGGGCTCAGTGCCTCACGCAAGTAAGAACATAGCACATGGCTCATCATGGCTCTTCTGTCTAGGCAGTTCAGTCCTGTATTTCCTCCTTGGGGGCAATTTAAGCATAAAAGTGTCAGTGTACCCGGCCTCCTGGTTTGCTCAGTGGGCTGGGTATGCCACAGAAATGTTTCCAGGGAAAAGCTCTTTCCC
>NW_008238359.1:742250-745380 GCF_000691975.1 Corvus brachyrhynchos
CCTATGTATATATAAATATATATGATTGTGCATCCACCCCTGAGCTATGGGAATGGACATAGTTCTTGCCCTTCATGCCACTGCTGCTGGTGAGGAGACAATATGAAATGTGAAGGGCCAGAGCCCTGGTACGTGTCAGGTCTGTGGACACCGGTGGAGAAGCTATGTGTTCTGACCCGCTGCCTTTTCCTTTCAGAGTGGCTTCCAGACCAGTACCTACCTGGATGTGCACCCCAAATTCCACCAGGGCTACCCCATCACTGCAGCTGGCAACATCCAAACCATGCCTGCCCCCCGTCAGCACTATGGAGCAGGGCAGAATGCTTACACAATTGTGACCGGCGAGGATGGAGGAGTCTTTGGCAAAGGCGGGGGGACCTGCAGTGTCCAGCAGACAGTGGGCTTCATTGCCCAGCACAAAGTAGACTTTTACCACAGCTGTCCTGGCAGTGTGGAATATCCAGCCTCAAAGACAGGTGATGGCTGTAATTTTCACCACTCAGCCACAATGGGGGCTCCTTTCCCAACCACTGCCAGCCATCATCTTTATCACTCCTAAGCACTGTGGATGTGGGGTACTTGGGCAAATCTTGTTCTCATTTCTCCCTTTGTTATTTGTGTGCAGTCCACCTCAGGGACACCTTGTAGCTAGAACCTGTTTTGGCATCCAAATCTGTGCCTGCAGACACACAGCCGTGCAGATACCCGTTTGCCCCGGTACGCACACACAGCCCTTCCTTTCTGTGCCCGTACACGTGCACACACACACTCCTTCCTTGACTGGCACAGGCAAACAAGCTCCCTTATAGCAAAACCCAAGATCTGGCTACCCAGCTTGTGCCCTCAATCTTCTTAATGATGGATCTTGTAACTTGTCTTAGAGGAAGCACAGATTCCTTTGGGGATCTCATTTCTATGTATCACTGTACAGTTTATGTGTACATAACACATGAAGCCAGGGGCTGTACGGAGAGGTGCTGGTCATGTACCTTTAACTGAAGTTGGAGAAATTATTGCCATGTGCCAGTTATCCATCTGAAGTGTAGGCCATCAGTTCTGTATGTCAGCCATGAGGTGAAGTGATGACGTGTTTAATGGAGATGTGACAAGCAGCGTGCAGAAAGGCTGGTAAGATGATCTTTTAAGCCCTTCCTTCTAGTCTGTATCTTGCTGTGCCTCTCCTTGAGAAAACCTAACAGTGCATTCAATTTGGCAAATAAAAAAAAAAGTATTTTTTAAGATGCAGTATGTATTTTTCTGTATCTCTTTTTTCCCACTGCAATAGAGCATTGCAATATAAAAGCCAGATGGAACATAAATAGCTACAGCAACCACATGCCATTGTTATTTGATGCTGAAACTATAAACAGAGATTTTTCTCTTATAAGTGGATCAGCTTCATAACTCTTGGCAATGCCAGGTATCTCAAGTCAAAGAAACAGGTGAGTAACTATCACCCACCTTAAGAATTTTCCTGATCCAGCAATATTGAATATGGGGACTTTCATGGAGGTACTATAATTTCTAAACTTAAAACTATGTAACTATCTAAGCACCTAAAACCAGGTATGTGTAACAAAGTAATAATAGGCCTCCAGTTCCCAGAGTCACAGGTTTTCTATCACTCTTTTTCTGTCACTCTTGGATGATGACAATGAATTTCTCTTAATGCAATGAATTAGCTTCCATGGTTAAAAAAAATGAGCATAAAATGAAGGCAGTGATTTCTGTGGCTGGAGTAATAAGAGGCATGGTCTTCTATTGGCAAAGCCGATTTCTGTCTCTGTGCCTCACAGCTGTTTGTTCCCACTCCCTCATGCAGACACTCTGACCCTACTGTAAACTGCATGGTGTGCTGACTTTGGTTGTTTTAGTTAATCTTCTTCACACTATCTAGGATGGGGCTGTGTTTTGGTTTTGTGCTGAGAAGGGGATTGATAATACAGAGATGTTTTCATTATTGCTGAGCAGGGCTTGCACAGTGTCAAGGCCTTTTCCGCTTCTTATTATCTCCCTGACAGCGAGAAGGCTGGGGGTGCACAAGGAGTTAGGAGGAGACACAGCTGGGACAGCTGACCCCGACTGACCAAATGGATATTTCATCCCATATAATATTGGGCTCAGTGTAGAAAGCTGGGGGAAGGAAGAGGGGGACATCCAGAGTGATGGCGTTTTTCTTTCCAGGTAACCATTACATGAGATGGGGCCCTGTTGTCGTGGAGGTGGCCTGCCCATGGGAAGGGGTGAATTAATTCCTTGTTTTGCTTGTTTTGTGTGTGAGGCTTTTGCTTTACCTATTAAACAGTTTTTATTTCAACCCACGAGTTTTCTCACTTTTACTCTAATGATTCTCTCGCCCATCCCAGTGGTGGGGAGTGATCAAGTGAGTGACTGCATGGTGCTTATTTGCTGCCTGGCATTGAACCTCAAGACATGGCCAGTATGATTTGGGGCAAGATAAGGCCTTTTGGATGGTGAGTCATATAATCTTGGCACAGCCCCCACCCCTTCCCCCTACAACCAGCAAGTGGCTTACATTGGGAAAGACTGTTACTGGAACAATTGGGGGCGTGGGAACAATTAAGCCAATTGAAAAGGGGCTGGTTAACATCGGAGGGTGGACTACAAAAGCAGCACTTATCAGGACTCTCACACCATTATGAGGATATTTTTCAGTTCTTCTCGAGCCAATAATGGTGTTTACTTACCTGAATATCATCTGAAGCTTTTCCATGCCAACCCATCAAAAGGCTGCTGTAGGTGAAAAAAGTTGAGCTTGCGACTGGTTCTCACTAATAATTCTCTGGAAAAGGCATCACGTGTCATGCCCTGCTCCTTCAGAGATGATTTAGGACAAGGCAGGATTTTGCTGCAGAGGCTCGGGGACTGGCTTGCAGAAAGCTGCTGTCTGAAAGAGCATCAGTTGTGACCTCCCCGCTATTGACCTTCAGCAAAGTAGTGCTAACAAACACTACCAAATCTTGCAGTTTCCTCAGAGACACAAAATTTTTCAGAGGTCATCATTCAAAGACAGACCTTATTGCCACAGGTGGTTATGGAGATCCAAAAGCCCGCGGCAATTCCAACAGGCAAATAAGCAGCTTCCAGGAAGGGAGGTCATTGATGTCTG
>NW_008238359.1:745415-751322 GCF_000691975.1 Corvus brachyrhynchos
GAATGAAGCTTCTGTTAGAGGGAGTCCCTCAGCCCCAGCCAGCCAGAGGGACGCTGGGGGTTTGGATTATTTTCTGGTCGTGGGGCTCACTCAAAGCAGAAGTCCCAATGTTGTAATTTGAAAAAGATTCAAGAGTTTGGACACTGCCCAGCTGCTAGAGAGCAGAGGGACCTTGGTCAAATATGAGAATTTAATTCTAGCCTGGTTCTGAAAGAGATTCACAGATATGACCTGAGGGTGCTCCTCAAAATTTTGGATAGCATGAAGATAAAGTGGCCCTCACAAGTAGGAAAAAACTTGGCGTTGAGGTTTCTCGGGGGGTTTTTTGGGTTTTGGTTTTTCGGTTTTTTTTTGTTTTTTTTTTAAATGTCTAAGTGTCTTGCTTTAGAGTCCTTCATGCCTCATGACTATTCAGTATCAGCCAATATGCTGCTGCCCTCTGATGACAGGCCTGGCAAGAGACGTGTGGCAACGCTTGACTGAAAATTTCCGAAACCCTGTTAGCTCAGCCTTGGGGCATGCGCTGTAGTTAGATAACTAAATATGTTTACACATGCCTGTAGGGAAGAGCCTATTAAAGCAAAGATCACGACTTTTATCTGCACTGGAGAGACAACTGGGGCTGTGAGCCCTTGCTCATGGGTCACTCAGAAGAAACACATAGCTTGTAAAAAACATTGCTGCAGGCCACATTGACACTGAGAGCAAGGTCACTTGCACCACTCTACCTGCTTGGTATTTTGCCTGTGGGACAGCTGGAACCCAGTGAACTACAGAATAAAACCCTGGTCTACGTAATCTGTACTAGATCAAATTTCTTCTGCTTAGGTGGGATTCTCTGCATCACTGGAACTACATCTGCAGCTTTGGTAATGGAGTTGTCATTGACAGCTGGAGTTTTGTCACTGCAGAAATACTGTGAATGTGCAGTCCCACAAGCTGTAATGCATATGAAGAGCTCCAAATCATCTTACAGCTTGATCCTAAAAAGATTTGCTGGCAAGGCAAATCATGTTTGCAGTGTGCAGAAATCACTGTTACACAGCACAATCTCGAGAAGCAGCAGTCCTAACAGAGGTGTAATGTATCCTAGCAGAAAGAGCTTTTGCTGGCATGCACCTACTTCCTCTGAGGAACTGACACAAACTCTTCTGCAAGTATAGGCTGGAGGCACCTGCACCTCCACCATTTTTGGTAGTAGTGCCCAATTACCTGTGCAGTTGTTTCACATGGTGATGTGATTCAGGCATGTGAAGATAACAGAAGAGAGCACCAGCTCTGTGGAAAGGCAGACTCCTGCTTAAGTCCACAATCTCTAGAAACACTTTATGAACTACTAGGAGGCCTTTCCAGCCTACCTTCCAAAACTCCAACAACAGCTGCTCCACATGTTCCCTCCAGCTACATGTACTTGCCAAACCTGCACCAACCCAGGCTGAGCAACCAGGGGAATAACACAGCCACGAGGGAACATTCAATTTCCACAGAGCCCTCCCATAGTACATGGAGTAACACAAACCACAACATGCAGAGCAATCATTCTCAGCCCCAGGGCTGTTTTAGCAACAATATCTGCTCCTGCAGGACATCTGGCTAGCTCCTTAGCCTTGCAGCAGACACATGAAAAAAAACATACCAAGCAACACAGGTACACTGCAGCAGGCATCCTCTGCAATTATTCTACAAATATCTCTATACCTTATTTCTTTAGAACTAAAGATTGCATCTTAAAAGAACCGTAAAAACATAAGCTGCTAATTTTAAAGCTGAAAGACAAGGCATAGTGCCAGGAAAATCCACAAACACCAGAGGTTTATGTCCAAAAAGGAGATAGAGGAGTCCTGTAACTTTATTCAAATAAAGGGAGAGGTCATGGGCATTTCCCATGGGTCTCTCAAATGGTTAGGAGGAAACAGCCTCATTTTCACCTTAATTTCCCGACTGCATTTTCCTCTCTCTTTCACCATTGGCTGAGGGACCTGAGAGGTACAGACTTCCTGAATCGCTTAATACAAACCCCCTTTCTAATGTACAACCCCCCTCTATTCTTTTCTGTGTCTGCTCTTTTTCTCTAAATCCATGGATTAGCACAGAGTGAGTAACAGTCTGTGTTAATTTAGTGGAATTCCTATGGAATTTATGGTTCCTCCCATTGCTTCTTTCACCTCTCAGTATCTGGGTTTATCTACCAGTAGGACCACAGATTGTTTGTAAAGACACCTCCCTCTTATTCCTTCCAATAGGATGTATGACTTTTATAGGTGTATGGTTCAGCTTTATTTTTTCAAGGCAAGTGTTGAAATTAATACTATTGGCCACAGAATTACCCAGAATTCATACACACTGATATTGGGATATGAATCTCCCACCCAGATGAGAAAGGATCTCTGTTCTATAATGCAGAAAACCACATGAACCTGACATTCCCCCTCTTCCGGACCAGATTTACCTTTTTGTGCTGTTTTGAGGTTGGCAGCCCACGCGTATGAGTGACTAATTCTTTTGTCCGCCTCTACACAGGCTCATGCCTCCGCTCTTCTCTCCTTCCTGTACCTATTGTACCTTGCCTCAGGAGCAGAGGATTGCAGCATTGCAAAAGGAAAGAGGGGATATGCTTTTGCATCCACACAGGCAGGTTCTGTTCAGCAAAGGACCTGTAGCAGTTTGAGCCCGAGCAGTCAGCTGCCAGTTTAGCTAATTGTGCTCGGTGGGAGTATGCGCTGAATTGCCCCTTTCAGACAGATGAAGGGCTTCAGTGGTGTAGTGTAAGTTCAAAGAACCTGGGGTTAAACACAAACACAACTTCTGCTAGTTTAGAGGATGAGTCAATAGCAGCTTGGTTCTGGTTTTGTTTCCATGCTAGAGGCAGGAGATTCTGTTACTTACTCGCAGACTTCTGTTGCCATTTGAGATCAGCACAAGAACCTCAAGAAAACCGCAGATTTAATTAAGAAGGATTCCAGGCCTCCAGTTGTGACCTTCTGGAGCAGCAGCAGGAGGCCACACCATCTCTAGCACACTTTCTTTTGCTCCATCCCCCTTCTTCAATAATTTTTTTGAAGCATTGCTGTTCAAGGGCTAATATAAGCATGTTACAGGGCTGCACATCCCTTCAAGCAAGCAGCTTGTTCAGTTGCCTAGCCCTGGAGCCTCCCCCTGCCCTCCTTGCACTTGGCAACACACCTGCATACTAAAAACAGGCTGATAGACTTCTGTGACTTGCTCCTTTTGAACAATTGCCTGATCCCACCCGTGGGAGAAAACACAGTAGGGTTAGTTATTTCCTCCCTTTCCTCAGTACTGCAGGTCTAGGTCTGTGTAGAATAACCACTCTCACAGCAGGCTGTTTCAATGCAAGCTGGTGACATCATTACAACATTAAAATAAAGTAATTTATTTCAATTCAAACAACTTTGTAAGAATATATAACATTAAGAACACTGAACATTAAGCAGAAATAGTAATAACAGACAGGATGCACATAACATAAAACATGCCTGGTAACACTGCAAAAAAACCACACTTTATGAAAAATTATTCTGCAACAACAAATATTCACCTCCTTTGCAGTGGAAGCTCTGCTGCAAGACGCACAGGGCAAGGATCAGAGATCACCTTCTAGAGAGGCAGCAAAGAAGGTGAGACCTTAACAACAAACAGACTGTAACAACCTCTGCTGCTCACAGCTGTGACATTGCACACTGGCCTCAATAAATGAGGTTCAATCTCATCAATACCCAAAGCATCTCTGCCAAGGGTTAGCTACGAACAGACAGGCACACTTAAACAGAAAACTAGCCCCAGGCAACAGGGTGCTGAGCCCCTCCTATAGTTAAAACAGGAGTAGTGGAGGAGGGACAAGAAAAACGAATAGAATCTGTATCCCGAGTCAAGAGCCTGGAAATCCCATGGGTGAACACAAAAGATGGGAGAAAAAAACCACTCAGACCTGAGACTCATACCAACTCTGGGTCCCCATGGGATGCCAAGGTACCTGGCATTGATTCTGTATAGGAGAGCTCGAAAATGGTGTGACAGTGTCAGAGGTGTTCTGGAAGTTGAAGGCATCTTCTACCTCCACACTGACATAATCTATATTGTCAAAGCAGCTGTGATAGAAGTTCATTTGCTGGCTTAATAAACCCATGGTTTGCTGGGTATTGCAGCCTGTCCCACCTTTTCCAAAGGGCCCCTCATCCTCCACAGACACGAGTGAGTACAGGTTCTGCCCATTCCCATAAGTCTGTCCGCTGCTGTAAGCCTGGTGCACGTTGGGCACAGCCTGAAGGTTTCTGCTGGTGCCGACAGGGAAGACCTGGTGGAACGTGGGGGCTATATCCAGGTAAGCAGCCTGATGAACCCCATTCTAGGAGACAGAGAAAGTCGGTCAGTAGTGCAGAACCACAACAACGGCCCATTTTTTTGGATAGGTCCTCCTTTCTCCCCCAGCTCCTCCTCCAGGCTGAACAATAGCGCCTTTTTCATGCCCATTGTCCTCCCAATAGACCAGTAAGAGCAGAGATGACCGGCTCTTCTCTTGGTAATCTCCAGCTCAACGTGTCTAGGAACGCCACGCTGGGGGGGAAACCAGTTTAAAAGACATGCCACTGTAAGCTCTGTTAGGAGAAATACAACTGGCTTGGTAATATTGAGTCCTGTGCATTGTTTGAATTAGCAGGTTGGACATGCAGACTGGAGGAGCCGTGACTGGTGGTGGTGAGGAAGTTTACTCACCTGTGGTAGATACATCCCTTTTTCCACCCACTGGCTCTCCTTTTGGCAACGCTTAAATTTCATCCGTTGATTCTGAAACCATGTTTTCACCTAAAAGTGATGCGGAAAGGACATAAGAAATTAGAAATTGACTTTCAGAGCTTACTACACGTCCTCCTTTCTGCTACAATCCAGTTTCTGCTTGACTACTAGTACAGTAAATAATTTCAGCAGCTAACAACATGCAGCAGATACAGGTAGCTGTGAAATCACAGAGCTGAGACATGAAAACTAATATTCCTACTCTTCCAATCACTACGGGATCTTCTTTCCCGACTTCAAAAACCCTACCTAGAACACTGGCCAAGGCAACTGCAGCAGTCAGCTTGAGCAGCACCATCTCACTGCTGTGCCAAGATCAGGGCTCAGGACCCCAGGAGTGAGTCGTTCTTTTAGTCAGACACAAGCAGCTGGTGCAGCAAGGACACTCTCTCTAGGGAGAGACCAAGGTACCACTCCGACTAGGAAAGGCCACTTGCATTGCAGTGCAAGTATCTTTCTACACTCAGAGACAACACATGTCCATACAGAATAGTTACTGGACTCTGCATAGCCCTGCTTTGCTGCTCTCTGCAGGCCCTTTGAAACACCTGCACGGAGTGGGTGGAGAGTGCTGGAACCAAACATAAGAAGACTGAGTCACATTTTCACACCCTCTGCTGTCTCACACAAGCAGCAGCACGGACAAGATAATGAAAAGAAACTTATCTCTAGGGTCTAAGAAAACAGAAAATCACAAAAAGAGACCCCAACTTAGCTGCCGCTCAGAGCAAGATGTTCACCTGTTTGTAGGTGAGCTCAAGGGCAGCAGCCAGCTCCCGGATCTGCTGGGGGCTAAGGTACTTCTGGCTCTGGAAGCGCTGGTGTAGGGCTTTCAGCTGGTCCTGGGAGAAGGCTGTGCGGCTCTTGCCAGCCTTCACCACACCCTTGCCTTGCGCCTTGACCTTCTGCAAAGAGGAGTGGGGAGACGGGCTGCCTGCTGCGGTGGGGCTAGTGGCAGAGTCAGGGGTGTAGTACTGGGTGAGTGTCCCAGAGCTGGAGGAAGCTGGGGAGAGAAGAGAGAACCGAGGTGAGCAAAATAAGGCAGGGAAGACTCAAAAACTTCTAAACTCCAGCTTCTTCAGAGAATTTAAG
>NW_008238359.1:751741-807935 GCF_000691975.1 Corvus brachyrhynchos
CCCTCCAGCGCCGAGCATGAGGCGATGTGGCGGTCGAGGCTGCAGGCAACCCACGAGCAGGCACCCCATTGAGGGGAGGATGCTTTAAGTCCTCCCCAAGGCCCTCCTGGCCTTGGCTGGAAGGTATTGTCATGGCCATTATCATGTTAAAAGTTGGTTGATTGGGGGGAGGGACTTCGAGGGTGTTCAGGGACTGGGGGAGGGCTGGGACTACGGGCCACTCTTACCAACTTGGCTCCCAGGTGCCACGGTGGGGATCAGTACATCCCTCCCTGCTGGGGCGTGGGAGGGAGATGCTTGCTGGCCCCTCGGGGCAGCAGGCATGAGCAGAGTCGCCTGGTGAGTTGGACAGACCTTGGCAGACATCCCCCACCCCCACATTTCACACTCTTCCTTCTCCCAGGTCCCCACCCAAACAGAAAGAATGGACCCGGAGCCCGCCGCGGGGCATGCGGAGACTTTGTGCGTCTGCATTGCAGATCGCAACCATCATTGCAAACAGATAAGCCCTCCACGTCCCCGCACGTGAATCCGGACGGGGGCAGGGGGGGATGGCCCTACAGAGCGGTGTCTGTACGGCGGGGAGGACGGCTTAAAGAAAGCTAGGCTGCTTCTCCCAGCGGCTCGCCCAAGGCTGAGTCAGGTAGTCCTGTTCTACATATTTTCCAAGCTTCTTTGCCCCGCCAGTTAAGACTTTTTAAAAAGTGATATCTTAAAACAAAAATTTAAAAAAAAAGTTTTTGCTACACAGCAGGGAGAGATGGAAGTCACTGGGTCAGATCCAAAAGGAGACAAGAGCACTGCAGCTGTAAAAGAGCTTTACAGATCCTTAAGGATTTGAAGTTAGGGCCTACAGCCTTCTTGGGGAGAATGAACTGTTTCCCTTGCCACCCTTCCCCCCCCCCTGCAGCTATTACTGCTTACTTTAAGGAAATTAAAAACTTATCGGGAGGATCACACAGCCCGGGAGTTACAAAACCTGGAAAACCACTTGGAAGAAGTACAAATGAGGGTATGTGACGCATCAAGCAAATTCCCCACCTCCACCAGCGCAGGGAAACAGGCAGGGGAGTTGCTACTAACCTGTTACACTGCTAAACGCCTTTAGGACCTGACAGGGAAAGGCCGCCCTTGATTTCAATTTATCTCCGCCTCCCATCTTGAGTCATAATAAGAAATGAGCCCCAGCTGGTGCCCTGAGCCAGCAAGGAAGGGTCCTTACCGGGCCTACTTTTGATCACCTTCTAATTAATGAAGATTTAGTTTCTCAGAATCCGGACAAGATCCAGTCGGGGAGACTACTAGGAATGTGGGAGGAAGTGATTATAATCGGGCGAAAGGGATGAAATGCCGAGCTAGAGCCAGTGCCTGCTTCTGGCCCCAAAGCAAGCAGAGCCAGCCGGGCTGTGGGTTTTGGGCAGGTCGCTTGCTCGGTGCTCGCAGCGCAGATGCACGAACGGAAAGGGATTGTCCCTGGGAGGCGAAGCCATCCTGCTGCCCTTTGTGGGGCAGAGAGCCGCCGGTCCCCATGTTCCCTGCTGGCAGGGCTACCCCGGGACACGCGTGATCCCTGCGGGGGCTCTCCGAGTTCCCCAAAACCAGCCCTTTGGGAAGACGGAGAAAAACGCAGGGTCTCGACAAGCCGCAGCCCTGGTGTTCGGCCGTCCCAGAGGCTGCGGGAACCCCCGAGTCGTCCGAGGACACACGGCTGGTGAGGATCAGCCGCGGCAGAGGGATTAGAGTTGTACAGACGGAGTAATACCACCTCTGCCAGCAAATCCTCCCTCGGAGAGCTCTGTGTGTGTTTGGAAAGGCAGCAGGACTGCTCGTAGTTTGCGATTTTCATACATAGATCAGTTTTTGCCTATGTATCAGCTTCCGTCTCAGAGTCAGACCTGCTTTCTAGTGAGCATGGAGCTGATTTAACGTCCTTTTTTTTTTTTTCTTTAAGTCTTTGTTCATATTTTTGTTTTCTCATCCCATTTGTCCTCCATTCCTTTTGTTTTATGCTTTAACCACAAAAACTCTTTTCCACACATTCCCTTCCAGTGAGGATAATTTGCTCCCTCTCCCCAACCATACCTCTAATCAGGTCACCAAACATATCTTTTTTAATGTCATTGTGAGAGAAATAAGACTTATGTAAGTGTATAAAACCATACCATCTAAAGTCAGAATTTATTAAGGAAAAGAAATCCAGTTATTTTCCCCCAAATAAATGACACATATAGAAACATACTGGGAAGGTAAATCCAGAAGTCATACAGACACAGGGAATGCTATGGGAAACATGATGTGGACATTTGGGAAGCTCACAGGGTGATCAGGTTTGGAACATCTGACTGTGGCACCCTCAGCCTTCAGACTGGATATGCTGCCCATGAATCTCTAGAGCTGATGTGCTTTTAAAAAATACCTGTTGGGAATGACTCACAGAGCAGATGAAAGTATCCACTCATGTTTCTTTTGGAACTGTTTTGAGCTGAAACAGCAACACAGGTCAGATCTAGTCTAATCCTGTTTTTCTCGACAGGGCCAAATAGCAGGAATAGTTTGGTTTTTGACCCTGGGTTGTGTCCTCCTCTCCCTTCATTGTGTAGCTACCCCCTTCTTTTTCAGTTCTTAGCTCATTATTTGCCTAATACTGTGGAGCATTAGTCAGGTAAGTAAGTTGGCTTGTTCTTGACACCCATACCCTCACCCATGAAATTGTTTGCAAAGACATTAGCACACATCTTTCCTATCAAGTATATGGGACTGAATGCAGCCACTCACTGGGCTGCAGCATGCTCTAAAAAACCCTTTCTGTAGTGCTTCAGCAGCAGAGACAGAAGGTCAGGTCCAAAAGCAGCCTTGGCCTCTTAGTCTAAGCACAGTGAGACAGGACCGTTGCTGGAACATGTTTCATCCAGGAAGTTCCCCCTACAAGGATCTCCCATCATTCTCACTAGGGTCACTACCTTCAGAGGGCTGGAGCCCAAGCTTGCTCTAAAGTGATGCAAAACCACCAGTTTACACAGATGGAGGCTGGGGGAGCACCAGCTGTCTAATGCTGTAAATCCAGCTCTGGAGCTCACACCACCGAGTCAGAAATGCTGGGGATTTCCTACCTCAGAGCATCGCTAAACCCATTTTGATCAAGAGGATAATGTTAGAGTGGTAGAGATTGTCTCAAATTTTACATAGATTAGGTGCTCTCCTGCCTCCTGTAGCTGGCTGTAATGTGGGTCACCTGTGCTTTGGTAAATACTGTGAAGAGTCACTGCGTGTCGCTGTGTCATTCTGCTCGTGTTGGTGGTGCTCAGCGAGGCACCAGGGTGCTGGCTCGGTATTAGTGAGCAGGGAACCATGGCCAAAGCCCCACTGCCCCTCGGAGGTTTTCCTGGGAACCACCATCCTCTGACAGGGGTGTGTGTGCTTGGGGAAGGCAACTAGAAGTCCTTGCCTTGTGTTCTGTTGAGCTTGTCTGAGCTTTTGTCCAAAGCAGGCACCTTTAATTTTGTTGTTTTATTTTTGTTGTAATTGAACACTCCCCAGGTTAGCTGTATGAAAACACTCCTGCCCTGCAGCCCTCTGTGCTTGCCCAGCCCTTGGCTCTGGACAGCCTGTCCCCTGTAGCATGGTCATAGCCTGCACTCTGCACTCAAGATGACAGCCTGTAGAAGGAAGGGAATCAAGAAAGAATAACAAAAATTAGGCCCTCATTCATATTAAAATACAGTTTTTCTTTCTCTTGACTCTTTAGGGGAGCAGGTAGAGCAGAGGACAAAGCTTCTCCCTCCCCCTGACAGCCCAGTCTCTCAATGCCCCGACGATTACTGGGTGATATGGCCCTTTGTTAGCCGTGCAGGGGCAGACTGGCACAGGGCAACCGTGGCAAAAAGCCAAGTGGCTCCCTGAAAAGGCAAGAAAGCTGGGTTTCAAAAACCAGGTGGGAAGCAGGCTAGTGAGAACACGAATTTCTAGGGTTTGATGGGTCTGTTCTTTCTTTACCAATGCTTCATCCATGCCTGCCATGCACGTGATGCCAGAGTGCTGTAGCTGTAAGCACTCACCTCAGGAAGCATTTCCTACCGGTGCCCATCAGCTGGAATATGGAGCAGTCTCGCAAGCGGCTTGGAGCCAGGGTTATGTGAAGTCCTGGGGCACATGGAGAGATGTGCATATGAGGCAAAAACTTTCCAAGCATCCTCTCTGCTCGAATCCTCCCCTCTCCCCACTATCCCTGCCGTGGTTGTTCCCACAGGCTCAGTTAGGAGTGTTCTTACTAAAAGCAAACAGCACAGACAGACCTGTGCTCAAATGCTTTCTGCCGTTTCCACCTTAAGGGGGAATGACAAATCCTGTGTTTCTCACTGTACCAAGGCCCTATGCATGGCATGAGCCACTTCCCCCACTCTCCTCCAAAGGCTGCTCTTCATCAAGCACTTTGCCTTTTGTTCTCCAAACACACACCACTTATGAACTTTGAAATTACACAGAAGCTTTTTTTCCCCCCTCCCCTGAGACTTCTTTGTTTGTCTTCCTCAGTCTCATAGGGATAGCTTCCTACAGAATCCAGTGCTGCCAGAGCCTTCAGTTCAAGTGGGACCCTGAAGGGGTAGCTAACTCTCATCCTCTCCCGAGTTCACTGTGTATTGTGGCACCTGCTTTCTTCCACATATCTCATCTGAGGATGATCCCGTGTATGTCCCCATTGTAAATGAATATCAGAACAGAACTAATGGGGATTATGTGCCAAGTGGGTGACTGTAATCACACTCGTGCAGGCCATAAGTGGGCACACAGTCTGGAAGTGCTTCTAACACATCCCACAACCAAATTCTTCCAAGTTTGCACGTACTTTTCATGCAGCTCACTGTGCCAAATCTGTGCTATCAGGATTTTTGTAAGTCCCCGAAAGTCCCCAAAGGAGCAGATCACCTGCGATGCAAGTGTCCAATTGCAGGGCAGGCTAGGATTAGGAAAAATAGTGCTCAGTTTTCAAATCTGTCAGGGGTTGAGACAGGGATCCCCCCCATTGCCTGGCCCTTGCCCCCACCTTTACACCCTCTCCTTTTCTCCAAGACTGGCTCTTGCAGATGCATTCATGAGCGATTAGCAAGTGTTAGAGCCTGAGGCTCCCTAGCTGGCACCCGCTCTACATCTGAATGGCAGAGCCGGGTAAGCCCAGGGCTGTGGAATGGGATCTGCAAGTGGATGTTGTCTGGGCCTGACGGAAGAAAAAGATTTACCTGCTTTTGTCTGACAATATTTAGATGGCCGACTTGGCTGAGATGGAAAGAGAATGAAGAGTGGAACAGTGAGAGGCTGGAGCTTTTTAAACTGGGTGTCATTTGTCTAGGAATTAAATCCAGTGAAGGGTGGAAAGTGGGTAGGGGAACATAGCACTGCCATCAGTTATTGGTGTAAAGATTAAAATTACCTGTACTTCATCTCTAAATTCCATGGAGCTCAAATGAGGCTGTGAAAGCACATTGCCTGGGGGCAGCAACAAATACCAAAGAGACCGACCGTAGTGTGGACTGCATCTCTCCCCAGGTGCAAGGTCAGAAGCCAGAGAATCATACAGTGAAAGAACTCCAGACCCCCAGACTACTGTGACAAAATAAAAATGCTTCTCCAGCACAGCTTAGTCATGATGAAGCCATGACTGTGTGTGTTGAGAAAAACATTTTGCTAAAAATTCCTTGTCTAGCCCCAGTTGTGTCTTTCATGCAAACTCTGGGGCTAAGACAGGCCTGAGAACACCTTCTCTTAACCCCACTCATGACTATATTGCTTTACTGTAGTTGTAAACAGCCTAATAATAGTGTCAGAGTGCTTGCAGATGCAAAGTACCCTTGCAGAGAATTTAATGGCTTTGGTGCAGAGATACAGGTGTCGAGTTGTGATCCAGCAAGGCCCTCTGACATGGTAGCACCTCAGGTGTCTCTCTTCACTCAGTGCACCCATCAAACTTCACCAACTCTCCAGCAGAAATGGTCAAGTCAGGTGTAATTCATCTCTCCTCAGCCACTGCAATGCACAGACAGCACATTGATGCAAACCACTGAAGATTTCAGTTTCTATCAGTATCCACCTGCTCTGTGAACCAACGTGCTGGCACTCTTTCTCTGTGATTTGATCCCCAGAGAATAGATGCACGCCCCTGGTCATGGGATTCAATACTTGTCCCCTTTGTGTACTGACCTTCTTGTGGCTTGAGAGAGCTGCTTGGAGCACCTGAACCTGTCCTTGAGGCACTGAATGACGCAGTTATGGAAGTGCCAAGGGCTGCTGACAGCCTGCTTAACAGCAATCTGCTATGGCACCAGGGAACAGGAGGAAAAGCAAATTCTCAGAATCAGGCTGCTCTATGTAACATCCTTTTCCTAGCTTTCAAAATTCCCTTGTGGGGAAACACATGAACATCTAGTTTCAGTCTCATGAAATCAAGGCCAAAAGAGAGGGAGTTAATCCAGTGGGACAGGTGCTGATTTCTGTTCTCTGTGTAACCACGAGCAGGGAGGGATTCCTGGTCCAGTGGGACAGGTGCTGATTTCTGTTCTCTCTGTGTAACCACGAGCAGGGAGGGATTCCTGTCCCATGGCAGTCAAAGACACACATCGACTTGGGTAGCAGTGAAGTTTGAGATTTTTTCTGTGCTTGTAAAAGTGCACCTGAGTGCACACTCTGACCCTTTGTTTATATGTGGCAATACATGCATTCCAGGACAAAGAAATAAAGCTAGACACAATGAGAAAAAGCTGAGCCACAATAAGTAGAGGGGAGGTAAGAGAAAAAGAGAACAGAAAACAATTTTATTAGGTCCAGGTTCCTAGATTGCCTTCATCGTTATGGTGTCTGAGCATTTTCCGGTGGAGTATTCAATGGCCTGACTCAGATCTGCCACATGTGGTTCTTTGTCTCTTTCTCATCCTCTCCTCAGGGAGACAGCTGCACACTTTGTGGAAGATTTAACTTTGGCTTAGCAGGCTTGGGTTTGGGGCTTGTTCATAACGTGCTCGCAGCTGTCTGTATTTGAGCTGTGTGTTGGAGATGTGCACCTTTTACTCGAAAGCAAAAACCAGGCCATGTTGTAGCACAGGCTTATTGTGACCCCTAAGACACCTCTGCTTCCTGCTTAGACTAGGTTTTCACAGGGTTAGAGAGCTCCCTGCTATCAGTACAGTGGAACTGCTGAGACCAGTAGATGTCAGCTGTCAACTTCAGAGCCATAAAGGAACTTCTACATACTGGCCTGAGGCCACTGGGTTCATCAAGATGTTGAACTTGGTAAGTAGGGACCAGCCTCACTCAGAAAACACAGCTCAGATACAGGAAAAAGCAGGCCAGCAGGGATGGGTGAAACACTCCCCAGTCCTGTCCTTGTGCTGTCCGAAGTCTACTAACTTAGGAGGTTGCCCACACTGTTTGCTAGTTGATGTTGGGAGTGGAGGAGAGTTTCACTTTACATGAGTTGTCAGCAGAAGTGTAACTGGCCAGCTGGTCTGATCCAGTATTTTGGGATGTAGAGCGCTTAGAATACAGTAAATGTCCAAGCTAAGTGAGGGAGGTCCACTGTTGCACTGTGCTGCATCCATCACAAGCCCATGTTCACCAGCAGAGAGCTCCAGGCAACTTTCCATGTCAGAGAAAGACCTTACCATACCAAAGGGACCACTGTTCTAGGGTCCACCTCCGAGCCAGCACTTAACTCTATGGTTTGGTTATGGATAATGATGGAGTTTGGACAGTTTGAAGCTAAAAAATACCAGCTGAGATGCTGGTTAAATACTCTGGCAGTGATCTGGAAGAGTGGTGTCAAAACTACAAGAAAATGCCGTGTGATGACATTGGGTAGTTCTGTGGCAAAATGATCTACCCATGACCTGGTCTGGTGTGAACTAAGTTATCAAATTATCAGGTATGGCGAAGGACTAAAAATAACACATCAGCTCTTCAGTAGAACTGACAAAAGAATAATACAGCCTTAATTAATTACTTCCCAGAAACAGGTCACTGCCTACCTCCCCACCCTCAGCAGTACACATAGCAGTGAGTGATTGCAAATACTTCTGTTTGTTTCCCCCACAAGCCAGGAAACGGAGGCACAAGGCTGTGTGGTGGCTCGGCAGTCCTGCCAGGCCTGGAGCAAGCATCAGGTGATTCACAAGTCTTTGACAGCCTGCATTCTTAGGCTGAGCAGAAGTGAAGATCCGTGTTCTATTTAAAGTCAGGTTTTGCGCTGGCATCACAGAATCGCAGAACCAGTTAGGTTGGAAAAGACCTGTGAGATCATCAAGTCCAACCTTTGACCGAACACCTCCACATCAACTAAACCATGGCACTGACTGCCATGTCCAGTCTTTTTTTAAACACGTCCAGGGACGGTGACTCCACCACCTCCCTGGGCAGATTCCAGTGCCCAATCACTCTTTCACTTCCTGCCCAGACTGCCGTTTGTATTTAGGGAAGTAGTGTACAGGCTTGTGACACTGCTGCTTTCTGTGCCCCAGCCCTGGGCACTGCACAGAGCCTGGCAGGAAGCTGTCTGGGTTTGTCACAGACATGCTATGACAGCGTGTCCCACAGACACTTGCTGGGACAAATATGCCCTGCCAGGAGGGCAATGTGGAAGCTGGCTAGTCCGTATCCCAAAACACAGCTGCACGGAGCTGTGGAGCTTCCATGGTGTGCTCCTGCCTTGTGCTGCTGCCAAGGGAGAGGGGCATCCTGGCATTACCCTCAAATCCCTCCAAACCTCAGAGGGAATGCCATTTCAGGCAGAGAATGAGTCACTTCACATCAGCCCAAGCAAACTCAGTGACCCGAGTACGCAGCTCCTCAGGGGGTTCTGCGTTATGCAATCAGCTCCATCCCACACCCGAAAAGAAGAAAAAGGGGTAACCCTGTCTGCGTCCCAAACCTATGGCGGGGAGCCCGTCCAGGTTCGGTGACTGTGACCCTGGCATGAGGGAGAGCCGGTCCTGGGACACAGCAACAGGTGGAGAAGGACCCCTGAAGAAGGTCAGCCTTTCACAGACGGGTCACTTCTGGGAAACCTGAGCCTCCTCCGGCACGGCACAGCACGGCCGCTTTCTGGTGGGAAGGCTGAACTCGAGGGGCCGGGGATCATGCCCCCACCGCGGCTCTGCTGTGCTTTACCGTGCGGCTCTCCCGCCCCTCCGGCGCCGCCGGGCAGCGGACCACGAGTGATGCCTGCCCGCCGCGCCGCCTCCGCGGCCCCGGAGCGGCCTCGGCGCCATCATCATCGTCGCTGAGGACGTGTCACACGACATCCAGGGAGCGTGGTGAACCCCACCAAGATGTGCAGTGATATCAGCCACGACAGCACCTAAATCTAGGAATTTGTATTTACACAGTTTTGCACCCGAAATAAAAGCTTGGAAACACGGCTTCTCCCCCAGCACAACGTTTTTGTGCCTTTCTGTCCTTGCCCTGCTTGATTTCCCTTCTTTAGGCTCACAGCTCGCCCCTGTGCTGTCGACAGGATTTCCTGTTGCTGGCAGCAAACCCCAGACAGGGCCTCTGTAAATCGGCGTTTAAACTGGCATCAATGTAACTGGCTGCAAGCTGGCCCAGCTTAATTGCTGAGAAATGCACATCTTCGCCTGCTTGCACAGAGGGAGGGACCAGCATCCTTTCTAGCGTGACATGCCAGACTGTAACTGTCTTTTTGCAAAGGGAAGACTGGATGTGACACCAGGAATCTTGTAGAGGTGTTGTCTTGGCTCTTCTGTTCTCCTTGGCAGCTGATACTCACTACTCTTGTGTTTCTTTCAGTATGACACCGTCACCAGCTCCTGGCTTTGCCGCAGGCCGCTCAGATTCTCCGTGGGTGCCTTTTTTTTTTTTGCTACCTGTGCTGCAGGCAAGTGACTCATGCGCTAGAGTTTCCACTAGACAGATACCCATACAATAAAGGCTCCAACTGGGAGAAATTTCCTGTGCAAATAAGCACTTCAGCTAAAATAGTTTCTGAAGGTGTCAATCTGAAGGGTGTAAACCCTGGGGGGCTGTGGCCTGAGGTCCTGGAGGGCTCATTAGCTTGAGAATCAAGCAGGCTAAATGAAAGGAGGCTGAACTTCCCCTGCTTTAGGATGATGTTGCTAACAGTTCCCAGCAGGGCTGGAGCATATGCCAGAATCCACTCTGGCAAAGATTAAGGGCTTCAGTCGCACTAGGAGAAGGATTTCTTTTCCTTCCACCAGCTGTCACGATCTTCTGGTCTGTCTCCCCTGTGCATGGACTGAGTAAACTTTGTAGTGTGGACTATCCAGCATTTTCTTCCCCTTGCACAGTTAGGATGGAAGTGTGGCTGTCTCTGGCCCATCACTGATCCCCCCTCAGGATTTTTCACTTGTTTTTATTCTCACTCTTATTCGCTTTCACTTCTCTCCTGCATTTTTTTCCTGTTCATTTTCTTCTCCAGATGGCCTGTCATTTTAAATTCACATCTCCCTGTATTTTTTTCCTTCATGACTGTATCTCCTTGTTATATTTCCTTGATTCTGTGTGATGTGCAGCAGTCTTCGACCAGTAACCAAAGCAAGCTTCATTTGCAGACAAACATAACCGCTGAGAGAGCTGATTTTGGAGCACCAGTTGCTTGCAGCTGCAACTGTAGTTGCCATCAGCTATAAGGATGCAGGCACCATTTTTTTTCATGGAGAAGGACAATTGTCATGATTTTATGGTCCTCCTTCACTGTTGTCCATTTATATTGTGGAGATAGGTGCTCTCAGCATGCATGGTACTGGCACCACTAAGGACATCAGTGCTGAGAATTTTCCACCAGCCATGCTGCTGTGCCAGCCTCTCTGACATGGTGACAATCTGAGCAATCAAACCAGGAAATGGTATCAACCTGGCAGCTTCATCTGCTTTCCAACTCTGCCTCCTAGATCACAGTCAGATTGCATCAGGCTTCTCTGCATGCTCAGAGGAGCCAAATTAACAATAGTTTTTTTAATCTCCAACTGTCAGCTGTTTCTATGCTCTCCTGTGTGCTGATGCTCTTTTTTGGTTTTTTGTGTCAAAATATGTTGTGTCTTACAAGAAAGCCTCACAGGTAGTCCTTTCCTGCCCAACAGTAAGGATGACAGGATCCCAGGAACGTTCTGTGGCTGTAGCACAGTGAGATTTAGGAGCTCATAGCCAGGGGGCTGGAGGACTTTCCCACACTATAATGTTGAATATCCATACTGTTTTCAGCGTGTTGTGGACACTAATTGGCTCAGCAGTCCCTTCAGCTGTGACAGTGCTCACCTCTTATTTAAAACTCAGAGATTCCCCTCGGGGAACTGTCCTGCCCCGGTGGCAGTAACAGACAGTAGGTGTGGGGGACAGCATGAGAAGAAAAGATGTGAGCTGTACTTGCTACAGTATCAGTGTCTGTAAGTTTATGATAAGCCTCAGCCTTGCGATGCAGCTGTCAAAAGGTAAATTCCACCCATGTGTGCTTAGTCCTAGCTTTTGTTCTCCTCAGATAAAGGTTTCTGTGGAAAGGAGGAGATTAGCTGGGTAGCCTCTCTTGGGTGAGACTTGGGTTCATACCTCCTTTTAAAACTGGCTCTGTGGCATCCCTGCTACATGCCACAGACTATCAGCTGTTTTATAGGACAACACAGGATGTGGGGTAGAAGCCAGTGAGAGTGGGAGGGAAGTGATGCCTTTTCCTGGTCTTAAAATCAAGAGTCAGACACGGTTAGAAGGGAAAAAGGGATTTTACCTTGGTATTTATTTTAAGGATCCTTGGGTGCACACGTCCAGGTCGAATGCACCTCAATGCACACAGCAATGCACACCCACCCACAATAGATCTGTATAACATTATAGGTCTTACTAGTTACTAATCTATCAAAAATTCCCCAATGAGAGGCTCAAATTGAGCCCCCCTCCCCAAGGAACCTTGCCTTGGATGGTTCTATCTTAGTTTACAGAATGTGTTCTGGAGAGGACCTTGGGGTCTGGGGCACACTGATCCCTAACTATGAAGCTTCTAAAATGTTTAGTCTCCTAGTTGGACAAACAAGTCCAAGAATGCAGGCAAAAAGCACTAAGAATACAGAAGTTATAAAGAGGTATAAAAGGGGTATAAAGGAAAAGGCAAAAATCATCATGGCATCAGAAGGAGGGACCCTGTTTGTGCTGTGAGTCAGAATAAAAGCATCTCATTAGAGTGAGGCTTTTCAGGAAACAGAACTGCTGATTTATGGCCAGCTGTCTTTGAGCTTGGCTGAAGTCAGTCACGGAAGGTATTTCTGGGAAAACGGAACTTCCCAGGTTTGTGATACTTTGTTTCATAGCACATTTTGGTTTGCTTGTGTGCCGGGTTATTTTTTGCCAAAATCCATCTGTTACTTTGCAGAGCTGCTCTCCAAACTTTTGCTACCTTCTGCAGAACTGACTGGATTAGAATGAAACATTATAAAAACTTATGAAGGTGACCATTTATCCTGTCCTTCCTGGTAACAGAACTTCGAGGGTGGCAACTGGCAGCAGAACAGCAATGACAAATCGCCGAGGGTAGCCCTGCCGCAGTCCTACGAATAATTTGTGCGGTAGTAAGTGGAGCTATCCTGCTTCAAAACATCTGCAAAGCTATGATGCAAGCCCAATAACTTGGACTGTTGTTTTGGGGTTTGAACTTGAGCCAATTTCACAGCTCACCCTGTTCCTTCTTCTTTAGGTATTGCTACAGAATCCCAGTACAGACAGACTGTTGCCTGAAGTAAATATAAAGCTGTCGTGGCTCATGTTTTATCTTTCTAAGGTTAGAGATCAGGACAAACTGGGGCCAGAGAGAAGAAAATGAGGTTTCCTCCTTCCTTGTCTCACAGTAGACTTTTCTTGAATTGGTATTTTTTCCCCTTGCCTCATGCTTTTGCCCAAACCCTTTGCCCTACCATCCCCTGCACAAACACCATGCCCTAAGAGAAACTCTTTATCCCTGGCTCTCCTTTCACTCACCACTACCCACTGCTGCAGCTTGGATTTTCCTTATGGAGATGCACAGATTCAAGAGGGGAGATGACACAGGGTGACTTGGGGACAGAGATCGGAGGCAAATTCCACTGCCTAGATACATTGCCTCTGTGATGCTCATGCTCATGCATTCGTATTTGAAAAGAAGCCTGCACTCATTAGGGTCTAACCACAGGGCAGGCAGGGGTTTCCCCAGAGCTGTTGGAGCTGCTGCAGCAAGGGGCTGTCTGTGGGCTGGAGCGGGGTGGGGCATTTTCAGGCTGGGGATAGGAGCAGTGGTGGCCTCAGCACGCTGAGACAGGTGCCCCACTGCCTGTGCCTGCTGTGGGCTGTGCCAAAGGCAACAGCAGCAGCCAATCCTGCCCAGGTCTCCCCAGCTCTGCCGGCTCATTCCTCCTACTGCTGTGCCGAAGATGTGTAGGCAGCTGCCTGCTGCCTCTGGGGCAGCATGGAAGCTGTGTAGTGCTGAGAGGTGGACTGGCTTCTGTTACCGCTCCAAGAAATTCCTCTAGTAACGGAAGGGCCCTGCAAATGGGCAAGTAGAATTGCATGGAGGTGTGTTGTATCCCAGCCTGGCTTTCTTTGCCTGTGTGGCTCACGTTCCCTCTTTATGGGAAGAGTTTCTTTGATGAGCTGGAGTAACCAAGGGGAAGTATCACTGTTTAGGGCAGTCTCTCGGCAGTGAGAAGTGTCTGGTTAGCACAGGAATGATGCAGAAAAGAGAGACCTCCTTTAAAGAGTGAGGGGAAATACTTTACGCTATTGTTCTGCTCAGGCAGACTTTCCCCATCTTCCTTTTTTCAAACACCAGCTTTCAAAACAGAAGCTATTTCGCTGTCTTCCCCCATCATCAAAACTCTTTGAAAATCTTCAGGGAAGCATATGCTTCATAAAATGATGAAACAAGATTAAAAACAGGGATCAGTAATTTTTTCTCGGGTATTTATTTGCCTTTTGTTTTTTGAGCCCTGAACTGTCCTTCCTGTTCTTTGTCCCACGGGTCTGCACAAATATGTAATGTCAGATGAGTGGCTGTGACGCAGGTCTGAGGCTAGAGAGGCTGAGATGTAGGAAAAACCTTCAGAATCTGACAGCAAAGGTCAACAATATCCAAGAGGCTACAGAGGGATGTGCTGGGGAGTGCTGTAGTTTTTTAATACACTGATTTTGGTGACAATTGTCTTCTACAAAGCTCCTGGCTTGTAAAGATTCTCCTGTCCTATTCAACTCTGTGAGTTGATAAAGCCTCCTTAACAGGACTTGTAACAGATATGGGGTCAGAAAGGCCCAGCTGTTGAGGGACCAACATGTAATATGTGCATAGGAAATATTCCCTGGTATTCTGCAAGTTTTAAAAGAAGAAAATAAAGTACGAAAATGCAGTTGTGTTTTGGTTTCTGTTTCATCAAGCAATGAAGAACAGCACATTGAATGAGATAAATTGAACTGAAACATTATGACTCATCTGTCCCAT
Organism: Corvus brachyrhynchos; assembly: GCF_000691975.1. Taxonomy (NCBI): domain Eukaryota; kingdom Metazoa; phylum Chordata; class Aves; order Passeriformes; family Corvidae; genus Corvus; species Corvus brachyrhynchos. The sequence goes on from NW_008238359.1 coordinate 766,209, forward strand.
GACTGAACTGTCAGAACAAGATATTTTGTATTTCTGGTTGAGTTGCCTACATGCTGATGATCTCACATCATGTTTTTTGTTGCCATATTCGAGTTTTCACTGAAATAACAAATATGACCAGAGCACTTAAGATGCAAAGTGACTGTTGACCACTCAACAGTTTTTGTCTTTTCTTTGTTGTCCACAAATCTAGTTACCTAACCTGCTTTATTTATAGCCCCATCAGACCCCTGTAATTAATAATGCTTATTATTTACCCAGCAGACTCCTGAGCCAGACCTGAGCCAGTCTCTCCTTAATGCCAGGCCCTTGCAGTGCTGTTGGTTCCTGGTAGATGCCATGGATTTGCTCTAGTTCAGGTGTAGCCCACAGCCACATTCTGACAGGGCTCTGCTGACTCCTCCCAGCTGTGATTTTGTGCCAGCCCATTTTTGTGCCATGCCCTGCATGTGGGGAGCTGGTGCTGCAGGTGGTACTGAGCATGGCTCGTGCTGTGCATTGCAATGATCCACTCCCGTTGCACAGAGCAGATATCTGGGCAGTTTCCCAGGAAGGGACGGGCTCTTTCTGAGGGCAGCCACCATCCCATGACATGACCTTAAGTAAAGACATCCCACTCTGTGGTGGGAGGGCTAAAGTGTTATCTCAGCAGCCCAGCATGTAATTTTCATCCAGTCCCAGGACACTGCAGTGGCAGAAGGAGGCAGTTCCAGCCCCAGGTGTTTGGAAACTGAAAACCCTCAACATCCAGCCTTTTGTTGCCAGCTCACTCAGAGAATGTTAGCCTGTGGCTTGACAATATGATATGAAGCTGTCACAGCACAGCAAAAGCATCCCTTTCCCTATGATGTGGGAAATCCAGGTCAGCATGTCATGCTGCTGTTGCAGTACACAGGAGATGATGAAGTCTGAAAGACTGAAAGAGAACCTGACCTAGGAAATGCTATGTTCTTGTGTCTCAGGCTGTGTTAATTTTACACCCTTGTGTCATTCACTCACGTTGTTTGCATGATGGAGAGCATGTGAGTGAGAATCAATGAGGCAAATTTACTAATCTAAGAAATTATAGCTGTTGCATACTATATTGTCACCAAATGGATGAAAGAAACTTATCCAGCACCAGTTTGATATGAATAAGTGGACACTTATTTATTCAGGCACTGGGAACATGGGGGAGAGCTCCTCTGAAAATGTGCTCCACTTAACCAACCAAACCCATCCATTTTATATACTTCTGCTGTTGAATCATTGGTACATAAGTTCTTTTACATACTATGCATACTATGCCCACTCTTAAATTTAACCTTTGCATTGGTTGGTTCCAATTGTTAATAACTTCATCAATGTTCTTAGCCCAAAACAATCATTAGTGATCTCTCCTGAGGTGTACTGATTGGAATCCTTAATATTAAAATCAGAGTGGGAAGGGAAGTGGGTTTCCAAGCAGCGTAACCGGTGAGCTTGACTGACTCCATAGCTTCTTGACTGAAATATAAAGGTCCATTCTTGGTGAGGTTTGTACGACTACACATTCCAAACAGAGACTTGTGATATTTCTATGCCTTATACTTGGCAATTCTCTACTTATAATCATAGCTAACCCTGTAATATGATTTAATCAATCATTTGCTCAAAATATTAATGACATTTCCCCCCTTTGAAAATTTTGAAATTTATTTCAGTATTTTCATCCTAGTCTTATTCACTACATGCTGGTGGGAGACTTGGAAGTGATTCCTTTGCGTCTTTCTGTCTAGCTGCTCCTTGGATAATCTTCCAATTCCCTGCAGCCTTGTTGTCAATTTGCTTCTTAAACAATAGTAGATCAACATAATTGCTAGGAAGACTATTAACAAAATTGTGTTAATCAGTGATTTTACCCATTAACTCAGATTCCATCCCAATCCACTAAAAGTTTAACTATCTAATTTTCTTACATGTTTTGTTGAAGCTTATGAATATTTTCTTCTACATTTTCTAATAAGTCCAGGTCATGCTCTGCATCTTGTGTCACATTGGGAATGTGTATGCAGCAATGATCAATTCAATCTTTTAGGCATCCACAAACCCCATGTTCTTTGAACAGGAGCATATTTAAAGCCACTCTGTTTTATAAAGTCGTCCTGGAGGTTGCTTGTAACTGCATGTTTAAATCTGTAAATCCTTTCCTGGTCACATTTGCAAGCCTTCCTCTGTGTCCTGTGAGTTGATATCCATTTTTAATTTGTGTATATTAGTGAAGGAGTCAATAAACACTCTAAGGCCCGAGTAACTTTCACTCCAGGTGAAGGTTCATTCCATCCTTCATCCATTTCTGACCTTTTCACCCATTCTAACTGCAGGTTTTCTACTGTTCCCCTTAAAGGAGATTTCTTCCCAATTGGACATAACTTTGGCATACCTAATGTAATTTGCTTTACCATCTACAGGTAAAGGAGTTGTCCAAGTCCCATCACTCTTTGCCCATAGTAAATGTCTGAGGCTCCTGACTGTAGCTGTACTGCAACTGAAACAAAAAGGTTCCCCTCCTATCAGTCAATTGGAGGTTATTTCTGAGGCCTCTACAAAAACATCCATACTTTAAAGCCGCAGTTAAAGGAGGAATAGTCTACATTACCCAATCAACAGGACTGCAATTATATATCCTCTCACATTTCCACCATGACACTGGGTTTTGCTTTACTGGATATGAGGTTCCCCTTTCTTGCACAAATGGTCAATTTGCAAAAACCAAGCTGTCCCAAGTAAAACACCAAGGGGCCTGCCTTAGTCATATACTGAAATTGAGAAAATATTGTCATGGACCAGGTGGAGTCCCAGTCTGCCTCCTTTTCTTTTGTTTGAATAATTTTGCCACATGGCCATTCCACAAACATTTGGCTCACATTTTTCTTTATTTGTTCATCATAAGAACACCATCCTACTGTCTGAAATCTACCTATTTTGGTGAAAATATAATTTGGTAATTTCTCACAATCAGCTCTATTCCCTGGAGACTTCCACTGTTTCCTAATTTTCTCTACCTGTTCCTTCCATCCAATTACAGATTTTTGTTCACAACGTGTGGTTTCATTTTTATGTTCTTCAGTAGTCAAATCCATGGCTAAAATTCCCCATGGAATGGCCTCACCTACTTCTCTTGGTGTTGGTGAACAAGCGGTAAGCTGTGATACATTCTGCAAATTGGCAAACTCCTTGGTTAATCCTAACATCAAATTCTCCTCTGGAGATTTTCTCAGGAAGAAGATTAATTGCTCTGTTTCTGTTTGACTTTTAATTCTCATTTTCTCTTCCTTCTTGATCTGGGTGAGTGCACTTCTTTCCGAATGACTGAGTTGGCAAATCAAATTTCCTTGATCTCTTTCCAATTCTAAACAACATCCCTGCTTTGAAGTTTGGTATTCCCTACAAACCAATTATTGTTTGGGACTTTGTAACACTATGTCATATCTTGGGCCCATTTGTTCCTTATTTTCAATGGGTTGGCAACAAAAAGCACCTTCACTCAACAAATGATTGACAGCCATCCTTCAGGATGATAAGGTGTGCCACTGTGCCATTTACCTATGCACCTAATTTTAAAACCAGTTCTTTTCTATCTCTTTGTCCCAGCTCACTTACAATTTACCAGGATTGAAGCTTGGAATCCGAGTAAAATCGCACTTCAATTTCAATGGCTCTCCATATCTTATTGATACTTCTTGTTGTTCCCTTTTTACTTTGCCCCACGCTCCCACTAATATTAGTTTCCAAATTTTTGTCAAATTGATGACTAAAGCTCCCCAAAGAACTGGATTTTCTGCAGACATTTGTGTTGGCAAAATATTATAGAAGTTACATTCTATAATCTGCCAAAATTTTGCACTAACTTGAAAACCACATTGCCCTTCCCAAAAGTTAAAAATATAGTCTCCATCATTATTATTATTAGTAGTAGAGGTAGTAGTAGTAGTAATACGCAATTATTTATCATCTTAATATAAATCCAATAAATAGTATCCCCCTAGAAAATCATATTCCATACCTAAAACAATAGTATTTATATATATATACATATATAAACTCCATGGTGTTAGTCAGTCTTGTCTCTGCTGCGTTTCATGTGTGGTTGCTGGTTTTACCTGTGTGTGATGAACCCAGTGTTCGATTCCTTCCAGCTTGAGTGCAGTGTAGGTTACCAGGAGAACTTGATCTGGTCCCTTCCACTTCTCCTGGATTGGTGCAAAATTCCAGGTTCTGATGCACACCGGATCTCCTGGTCAGAAAGGATGTACAGGCAAGTCTAGTCCTAATGAGCTGTTGATAATGATGTACCTTTTAAAACTTAAAAGAGTTCCTTTCAGTGCTACTAAATACTAATTTCACAAAACCTTTGAGACTTCTCTTGCCTTGTTGGTGAGACATGGAGAAGGTTTCTGGCCATCCAAAAAAATGTATCTACCAATACCAAAATGTACCACTCCCCATTCTGCCCGGGCAATTCTGCAAAAAAAATTTGCCAATAATCCCCTGGTAAATTCCCATGTTTTGCTAGCCCTGGAGGTAGTCTTCTTCCTTCCTTGGGATTATTTTACAAAACAAATCACATATTTTTCAACACATATTTTTCAACAACTGATATATTAATTGTATGTATTTGTGCTTACTCTATTCCTTTATAAACTAGTTACTTACTATTCTTTTTTTCCTAATATGTTTCCTGATGTTTTAGTTCTGTTATCTTAGTTATCTCATACATTAATTGTGGAGGTACAATTACCTGCCCACGTGAGCTTACCAATCACTTGCTGGGATTTTCCATAGCTTCTAATGATAGGGCTATCTGCCTGTCCTGATTACTATAATTTGGTTTTTGTTCCCAGACATTCAAATTTTTTTCTAGGTATTAGTGCAAGCATACCTTTTTCAGCAACCTCCTTAGCTGTTTTGTCAGCAAATTGATCCTCTGTATTAACTGGGGAGTCTCCAAACTGATGGGCTTTACAAGGGCATCACAGCCACTTCTTTCAGCTTTTGCACACTCTGTAGTAGTTGACTAATTTCTTCTTTGTATTTAATAGGAGCACTCTATGCCGATAACAGTTCTCCTTTTTTCCATATGGTTTCATGTGTGTGTATTATTCCAAACCCATATTTTAAATCAGTCCATAGGTTTACCCTTTCTCCTTCAGTGATTTCTAGCACTTGGTGTAAGGTCATTAACTCTGCTTTTTGTGCTGATGTGTTAAAAGCTAAAACCTGGGCTTCTATTACCTGACTTAAAGTTCCCACTGCATAACCAGCTGCCCATTTTCCATTCTGTACCATGCTGCTCCCACTGGAGTGCAGGTCCAGTTCTGGGTCTGGGATGGGATCGCTCTTGGGATCCGATCTGCCAGAACACACTTGTTCAGTGATTACCAGTGTTAGGTAAATTAATCCAAGATGCCAGAGGTTTATGTTCAAAAAGAAGACAGAGGATTCCTATAACTTTATTCAAATAATGGTAGAGCCCATAGGGCATTTCCCATGGGGTCTCTCAAATTGCTGGAGGGCACAGCTTCCTTTTTATCCTAATTTCCCAGCTGCATTTCCCTCTCTCTTTCCCCATTGGCTGAGGTACTTGAGAGGTATAGACTTCCTGAATCACTTAATACAGACCCCCTTCTAACCTGCACCCCCCTGTCCCTCCTTTTTCTTTGTATCTCTGTTCTTTTTCTCTAAGTCCAGGAATTTAGCATGGCCTTGGATGAGTAACAGTCTGTGTCAATTTAGTGGAATTCCTATGGAATTTATGGTTCCTCCCATTGCTTCTTTCACCTCTCAGTATCTGGCTTTATGTACCAGCAGGCCCACAGTTTGTTTGTAAAGACACCTCCCTCTCATTCCTGTCACCAGGCAGTCACACAAAAATCTCTGGGCTTCTTTCGAAGCCTGGAGAAACATGGCTGGGTTTAAAGTAGTGTGTACCTTAAGTTCAGCAACATCCTCCTCCAATAGATCAACCTGTATTTCAGCATTCTGCCGGCAATATCCAATGTCCTTGTTTTTGTCCCAAACTAGCTGTGCCCATGTGGGGTACATAACAGCTTTTGTGCTTCTCTGTGGCTACCACCACTCTCAGGTATCCACCTTGACTTCCATTGTCCACCTGTTTGGACAGGCTACTTCCATGACCCCAAACGCTGCACCAGTATCCCTAGTGCCGGGTGCATCCTTTTGTGCACACATAACTCAGGTGGTTTGGATTAAGTGTGGGGGTCCCAATGCAGGGGTTGGAATTAAGGTTCTTTTAGGTCTTCAAAGACCCTCTGACTCTCAGGAGTCTATACCAAATATTTTCAGTGGAGGACCATGCAAGGGTTTTGCCAGTACCCCATAATTGCAATCCATGACCGTCACCATCTGGCTGTATCTAAGAAGGCTCATAGTCCTTGGCTCTGGAGTCCGCAAACAGCTTCTTTGCAGCTGCTTCCCAAGCTTCTTTTTTCCTGTGAGATCTCCAAAATATATTAGTGCTTCTTTGTCTATTTATGCAATTTCCTTTGGCACCCTGTATCCAAATAGTCCCAAGAAATTTAATAGACTTACACTAGCCCCGAGGCACTTACTTTCAGTCTTGATTGCTGGTAAAACATCATCCACACATTGTAGTGAAGTTCTGTCCAGATTTTCTTTTTCCAGCTCTCCAATTTTTTTTCTCTTTTTTTTTCTTTTTATATTGTGAGCACAATCCATGCCAGTTGCACCTTCCACCTGGTGTTCGGACTCCGCCACTCAAAAGCAAACAATTTCTAACTATCTGAGTCAAGAGGAATTACAGAAAAACGCCTCCTTAAGATCAAGCACCATAAACCATTTATATTCCTCTTTCAGTGCTGTCTAGAGTGTGTACAGACTAGCTACTGCTACATAAATACCAGGTACTTTTTATTAATAGCCCTTAAACCTCATACTAATCTGTAATTGATAATCCTGGTGTGTTATATTTTAATTCATGCTCTTTCAATAACCCATATTCTAAAAATTTCAATAAGCTTCTCCAACTTTTTCCTTGCCTCCCACTTCATGGGATATTATTTTTGCCTTACCAGTTTGCCTTCAGGTTTGAAAGTAATCCTTACTGGTTTGACCACCTTTGATCATCCAGGCATCTCAGCTGCCTATACCAATGGGGTTAATTCTCTACCTCCTCTGGGATTTCTTCCAACTCTTTTTTTATTCCTGTAACATAAAAATCTTTGCCTCAACAGCTTTTGATTCTGATATTTGAATTTATATTTCTTCATCACAGAAAGTTATTTAAGCATCCAATTTCCCCAATGATTCTCTTTCCAACGAGGGGATGGTTCATTCAGGCATATACAAATTGGTGTGTCTCCCACTGTTTTCTTAACTTAAACAGTAATGTTTGTAAAAAAGAAACCTGTTCTCCTTCCCCCAATTGCATCCACAACACTTACAGGTTCCAAGCTAAGTTTTTCTCTACACATATTGAATACCAAATAAGTTGCTCCTATACTGAGTAAAATTTACTTTTTCATTCCCAACAATAATGTAACCAATTATTACAGTGCAAGTTGTCAAAATATACTTCAGCCACCAATTATTAAAATATTCAACCATTTTCCACTTAATTAATTCACCTGCTGCTTTGCCCAATGTTTCAATAAACACCCCAATGGCGAGGTTTTAAAAATCTGATCATCATCAGTCAAATCACCAACACTCTTACTCTTAAACATATCCTTAATGCCCACACCAAGTTTCTTAGCCATGTATTTGAATGGCAAACAATACACAAACTCTGACAGATATTAAGCAATACACAGACACCAACAGAAACTTACAGGCATATAAGTATAACCCGTCCATTTTATATACTTTTTCTGCTGAATCATTGGTATATAAGTTCTTTTACATACTATGCATACCATGCCCGCTGTTAAATTTAACCTTTGCATTGGTTGGTTCCAATTGTTAATAACTTCATCAATGTTCTTAGCCCAAAACAATCATTGGTTATCTCTCCTGAGGTGTACTGATTGGAAGCCTTAATATTAAAGGTGGGAAGGGGACTGGCTTTCCAAGCAGTATAATTGGTGGGCATGATCATCTCCATAGCTTCTGGACTGAAATGTAAGGGTCCAGTAACTTCTTGGTGAGGTTTGTAAGGTTACACATTCCAGACACAAGACTCCTGATATTTCTATACCTTATACTTTGCAATTTTCTACTTATAATCATAGCTAACCCTTTAATATGATTTAATCAATCATTTGATCAAAATATTAATAACGATATGAGTGTGTGTCTGTCCACTTAGGACTTGCAGGGGTCACAGACAAAAGCCATATGATTTGTGGAGCTAGAGGTGAAGAATGGGAAATGGCTTCTGGAGAAGGGATACAGGCATTGCTTAGTGCCAGCCAATCACACCCTGCTTAGATCTTTGGAGAAAGCTGTTGACAGCACATTCTAGGGAACAGAGCTTTTGCAGTTTAGGAAAGTACTTATGCCATCTCTTGACTTCATCTCAGGTGATGTCTATTTCTGTCAGAGCAGAGTCACTGGAATGGATCATGTAAACAAACTCATTTTGCACATTATCCTGCAAGAAGATTTCCAGTCAAAAGAACCCATTCAGGCTGAGTGCCACCATCTTATTTTAAAGGTGTAAGACACCTCAATCTGCAAGCTGCAAAGAGGCCCATTCCTTAGTAATATAAGTTTTTCATTCCAAGTTAGGTGAGTTTATTGCAATCTTGAAATTCATTAATTTCCACCATGAACTTCCATTTGTGTTCTGCTTTTTATGATAGAAGTGCATTCCTAGCAGACCTTATCTGGTAGTATCTATGATCCTTTTCAGCTTTCAGAAAGTTGCATTGTTGCCACAGGTACTCACAATGCATTTACAAACAGACATGTCAACATGAAGACACTGGCTGTGCATGCCTTTGCATCCTCTTCCAAGCCACACAAGATTTCCCATTGGGTTAGGGTGGCATACACTGGTTAGCCAACAGCCCACAGTGCTCACTTTGTCCTTCCCACCTGGAGACAGGCACTTTCTGTGGCAGCCAGCATTCAAGCAGAGAGGGTTAAACAAGCTGCTGTCAACATCTGGAAGTAGCTTTGGCATCAGTCCTGAAATCACTGGAGCTCCTTGTCCCTCAGAAGAGACAGGGCTCGGCAATTTTCTTCAGGTATTCCATAAAAAGAGAAATGGAAGCTAAAATCCTCATACTGTCAACTCATGCCATTTTGGGATATCCCAGGTAATAGAAAAAACCCCAAGGCCAGTTGCTGGAGGGACAAATAGCCCTGTAACTGTTCCAGGCCAAGGCTGGCTCCGTGCATCCAGGCAGTGTTGAGTCTGCGGTAACCTGCTCTCCTGGCGAGCTGCTGACATGCAGAGTGTGCCATAGCTCACCCTGAGGCAGAGCTGGTGCCTTCATGGTCTATGAGGAGTCACTTGGGTCCTGTTGCCTGCTGCTCCCCTGGGCTCCTCATCTGAGGAACACACCTGCAGAGCCTCTGCAGCACTCTCTAGGCACATCTAGTCCTTCTTAGAGCAGGCTTGGTGTCCCATGAAAGCGTTTGTAATGTTTCCAGACCTGATCAGGCAGTGCTGTGCCTCAGCTGATGAACCCAGCCAGACTCTGCACAGAGCCAGCTGAGCTGTCTGCACCCACAGTGCAGGTAATCTGCAAGCAGAACCCTGCTGAGTGGCTGGCTGGTATCTGTAGCTATTCCTTGGTGTCTTCCTAGGATTGTGAGTCTTGCCAGGTTTGCCTTGGCTGTGGTTTTGAAAGGCTGCATTGTGTTCTTCCAGCACAGTGGTTAGGTGAACAGCAGGAACTTTGTGGGACTTGGGAGCTACTATCTTTCCTAAATACTTCCACAGAAAATTCCTATAACAACACTCAAAAAACCCATAAATAAAGGGAATGTGAGGGTTTTTTTAACAAATCTCAAAATAAATGGATTTTGCCCCTTTGCACTCTTATCCATGTACTCATCAGCATCAAAGAATATCCTGATTTGGAGGGGACCCACAAGGATCAAATCAAAGTCCAATTTCAAGATGTGTGCATCTTAGTGGCCTGGCCAGGATCACTCATGTGCAAGAGAAATGGTGCAGGGTAGGTACTGGTTCTCAGAAAGTAATGGCTGACAATATTGGCTAGAAATAAAACCCCATAGACTGGTGTCTATACTGTCAGGTATTTGTTTACTGCAGTGCTGGAGGTGACAGAGATTTCTTCACCTAACTCACCCACCCTTGTCAAGTGCTGTGGTTTATTTACACAGTAAGTATTGATTAATATTGCTATGTCATTATAACATCATCACATATGCACTAGAACTAATTTACATAATGTTATAGTTATTAATAGTTCTTCTGTGATGCACTTGCACTTCCCCAATTTAGGTGGTCTTGGAGGTCTTCTTCGATGAAGGCTCAAGGTCTTCCTCACATCTGAACTTTTCAATTATGTCTTCGGAGCAAGCGCAGTTATGGTATTCCTTGGTCTTTCTGGATCCCACTGGTTTAAATTCTTCATTTTGTAGCTAATTGACATTACAATTGCCAATTTCTCATTAGTACATCCTGCTGCTTGCCAATACAGCTATACTTGTCTATTTTTGAAACTATTCACCTAGCGAGTTTCTGTTTATTTTAGCATTAAGCAACTAGCTAACCATATACCAGCTCTTACATTGTATAGAAAGTTTGATTCAGGTTATATGGGTAAAGAAAGTTATGATTCAGGTTGTACTGGTATTTTATAACTCAAGCCACATAAGCATCTTGTAACTTTTACCCAAGTTATACAGGCATCATAAGAAAGGCCTGACAACACATGATTTAAAGTGATGCCTTTTCCTGGTCTTAAAATCAGGAATCAAACACGGTTAGAAGGGAAAAGGGATTTTGCCTTGGTATTTATTTTAAGGATCCTTAGGTGCACTATGTCCAGGTCGAATGCACCTCAATGCACACAGCAATGCACACCCTCCCAAAGATCAGGTATAATATTCTAGGTCTTACTAATTAGCATATCTATCAAAGATTGCCCAATGAGAGGCTCAAATGAGCCCCTCTCCCCAAGGAACCTTCCCCTGGATGGTTCTATCTTAGTTTACAAATGTGTTCTGGAGAGGACCTTGGGGTCTGGGGCACACTGATCCCTGACTACGAAGCTCCTAAGATGTTTAGTCTCCTAGTTTGACAAAAAGTCCAAAAATGAAGGCAAAAAGCACTAAGAATACAGAAGTTGTAAAAAGGTATAACAGGGGTATAAAAGAAAAGGCAACAAATCATCAAGGCATCAAGAGAACAGCTGTTTTAATAAAACAGAATAGGAAGAGTATTGACAGCTAGTAAATCTAAGACTCCTTGAGATGCTGGGCACCCTGTGCTCAGGCAGCATTGTTCAAGACCAGAGGGGAAACCCTGCTGTGTTTGGTAGGGAAGGTGAGTAAGCTTTGCTGACACTTTGTGAGTGAAGCCTCTCATGAGCGGTGTTTGTGAGCACTTCATATTTGACAAAGTTGTGACAGCATGGAAAGATCCGGTGATGTGCAAGGCAGAACCACCATGCTTTCCACAGAGCTGAGCTTCGGGTGCTCCAGGAAAGGTCTGTTCTGCCACACAGAACAGCTGCGACCCTGGGAGGAACGTCCTACACAGAAGAATAAATCACATTTTTCTGCCAAGGACGCATTACCATCCCTTTGAAACTTAGAAGCAGGCTTCAAAGAGACGGTTCAATTATTATGGTTTTTTTAAGCTGGAAAAATGTATCCGCCCCTCGCAGCTGAGATAAGGGGTGAAGAAAGAGGTGAGAGCACTGCTAGGGGCAGGCATGCATGGATACGTCATTAAGAGGCAGAAACAGAGGTGAAGCGAAGTTTTCCGGTTTCCTCTCTCGTGACCCTGCGCCAGCGGAGCCTGGGGGTGTGCTTTGTGTTCGGGCGTGCCCCGTGGAGCCCCGTCTGCAGGGACAGGAAGGAGGACAGCACCACGAGGGTCCACCGGCAAAGGAGAAGCCATGTCCAGGAGAAAGCCGAGAGGGTAAAAGAAATTGCTGACCAAAAAAAAAGCATCCCAGCTTCAGCTCTGTGTTGTTGCTACTGCTTCAAGCCAAGGGGATCCCTCGCTTTGCTGCCCCGGGGTAGGGCTCTCTGTCTGTGCAGAGTCTCTGCCTTGCTTGGAGAAGGGCGAGGGCAGCACTGGTGGCAGGGTACCTGAGTGGGACCTTTGTCCCCAGTGTCACTGCAGTGGACGAGGGGCTGCACTGAAGTCTGAGCCTGTTGGGGAAGCTCCCACTGGTTTAGAAGCTCTCCCGGGAGCCGTAAACCACCGAGGACAAAAGGCACTGACAGAAGCACAGGAAAGATGGGGATGTGTTGGGGAAGGGCTAACGCAGGAAATGACTCGCCCCAACGCTGGGGCTGCAAGGGAAGCTGAAAATCCCTGCTCCTTGCTCGGCAGTTTCGAGGTCTTGAGACAGCTGTTGTCACCCAAAATAAAGTGTCTCAGACCATCTTCGGTTCAATGGAGGAGGGAGGGAGGGAGGGGGAAGTTTTAATGCAAAGTTTAGTAAAGAAGTGCCTTGGTTGTGCAAAGCATTAGCAAGGGACAAAAAATGCAGATTAAAGAAGTTTTGTCAAACTTATGCTCATGTATTTTTAGACATTATCATTACTACTATTATTATCTTGCAATGAGCAGAGTTTTAAATAGTTTCTAATAAAAAGTGTTAGAGGAAGGAAGGAAAATTATTAAATATCTATAATGATGCAGTTTATTACACCGTTTTAATAAAAGAGATATTAGGTTTAGGAGCTGTTTTTGTAAAATTAGTACATTTTAAAATAATCTCATTGCATTCTTGTTCAAGTTATGGATGATGGGACAATACAGCAAAAATATATAACACATTTTAAAATCTGTTTTGTAATCAGTCAATATATTTTCAAGGTTTCATGTACATGTACATAGCAGCTGCATATTAATCAAAAAGAAAATAAAGCCTAGGAGATGGTTACATTGGCTGTCATCCCTCTGCCATTTTCTGCCCTGATTTCTCTAAACATTTTGGGGTACAATCCACCTTTCAAATTATTGGTCACACTTTACAGTGTGTTTCTCTGCAGCTCTCAAATTCCGAAGGGATTGCAAGTTCACCTCTATGAGATTGATGAACCAAATTTATAAAGAAAAAGAATTGTTTTCTTTTTTATATCTTTTATTGTTTGCTAACTGTGAATTTTGTCTCATACTTATATTGACAACTGTTATGTGCTCAATTTTTTTGAGTAGGGCTCTATGTCTATATGTGTACCACACACCAACATATAACAATGCTGAGCAGCAAGGACTGCTGGTGATAACTGCAAAAATGAAAAAAGAAATTGAAGTGATTGCATAGCTTTGGGCAATTTGTCTGTAAACTCACGATTACTTTAAGTGTTCTCTTATTTGGCTTGGAGAGAAAAACGAACGCTGCCTTTCTGTATATATTCTATAGTGTGTGAATGTTTTATCACGGTTTTAAAATTTCTCATCTGTCCTTCAGGTAGAGATGTTTAAGTTTTCATTAATCTACTATTTAAAATAGCAAGTTATAGCCGTAGCAAATATTTATAAGAATGCAGACTTTTGGTCATGTTGCATTAAGTTGATTACACTGTAAGTTTCACTCGACATCCCTAAGGTGTCTATATCTTGAAGTTTAGTGCATTTCAAGATTGTTCTAAAGAAATAGCTTTATGTCCCTGAAAATATGCACAGGACACCTATTGCAATAGCTTATCCAAAGTGCAATATTTTATGGTCAAAACACAGGCAAGAGGGTGCTTAAGACCTGTTTAAGTAAGACTTGGAAGTTTTAACTTGTTTGTGTGTTATAATCAGATGGGAACCTCTACATATACCTTTGAACAAATCAGATCTCTGTAACCTGTTGTGACATTGTTTTCCAAAACCTTAAAGGTGCCTTCTGTAAAAATTAGATGAACTGATTGGCTTGAGTATTGGGAGTTAGATGAATTTTTTTTGGTGAACTTCGACCAGTCACATATTTTATGTATTTACTGTGAACATATGATATAATTGTATTATGTATATATGTTCCCTAAAAACTGAGTTTTAAGGAAATTTAAGCTAATAGACATTAACTTCCAAATAACATACTATAAATTGAAAGAATGCATCTCTTTTAACACCTCAAATGAGAAAGCATAAAAATTGAATCTGTGCTTCACTTTTGTCTCTCTTAGTTTTTTTTTAACAACTTACTAAAGGAATTACGTATAATAAAAAAGTTATTCCTGTACCAGAATTAAACATTTGTTGACATTTACATTTGTAATTACATTTACATAAATTCAACAGAAAGTCTGATAAAGAAATCAGCACGCATGGTTTCTTTGGTTTATATAAATGGACTTTACATGGAGGAGATAAGGAGAGATACACTCTATGGTTCATAAACTTGTTTGTGTGCATATGTATTTTAATGTGTAGGAGGCTGGGATGAGGAGGAAGGCAGGGTAAGAAGACAAAGCCTTCTGACTGACTTCTGACTTTCCAGATAAATGAGATGCTTTTTTACATAAGTGATAAGTCCTGCAGATAGAGAATATGTGACAGTTACTTCTGCAAGATTTCATTTTTCCCTAGTTCGCACTGGGGGTTTTTGTGACTTTTTTGTTTTGTTTTCGGTTTTTTGCTGTGTTTTTTTGTTGGTTTGGTTGGTTGGTTTGGTTTTTTTGTTTGTTTGTTTGTTGGGTTTTGTTACTAATGAGTACTAATCTATAAAACAATTTGCAGGCTTATTGCTTCTGTCTTCAGAATCTGATCAGTTGTCTACTAGATTTACTCTGAATTATTTTAATGTGGAAAAACATGTATCTGAAGTGCATTCTCATATAAATCTCTATATAAGACAATTGTACAAAGGCCACAAAGTGCCTCTGGAGACTTCATTATTTATGTATTACAGATAATTACTGAGTGTAAATGATACATTTACAACCAACACTGGCAGTCTTTGTATATATCCTTAACTGACAATATTTAGACGTCCTTTCTGAACTCAAAAAATATCCATCCTGGGAGCTGCATCTTTTTGTATAGAGCATTTCTTTCTTCTTCTGTCATGTAGGATTGTGCTGACTGTACTAATTCTTATGAAAATACAAACAGCAAGAGAATCCAATAAGGAGAAATATTCAGCTTCATAGTTTATCAGTACATTTATTTTCTTTTTTGTTTTTCAGTTTTCACAAAATTCACAACAGCTCCCTACGTTGAAAAGGGCTACATAGGAGCCTTGTAAAAATGTCTGACATGTAAAAAAATATAGACAGCTTTTAGAAATACTCCCACTGATGAGGAAGAGGACAGGCATAGGGAGGGGGGAGGTGGTGAAAGTTCCGCATGCAGCTGTAGATGAAGGGAGGATTAGCGGGTCAGGGTGTGGGGTTCCTTTGGTTCCTCTGCCCAGCCTGGTGCCTGCCTCTCCATTTTCCTTGTGTTGCTCTCTCCTGCTTTGCCCTTCTCAGTTCTCCTCTGATTTCTGCCACCCTCCCCCTTTTTAATGTACTGGAGTACTACTGAAGACAAAGTTGTAACCAGTGATTCCTTGAAGCTTCTCTTCTGTTGCAGCATGTATGTACCTGAGATGGCATTAAGAGAACATTTTGATCCCTGCAATTATCCAAAGAAGACATACCTACTATGCAAGCTGCAGTGGGCTAATAGTGGCACGTTTTGGATACACTGGGTCAGAAATGACAATGATAAGGATAATGATAATGATAGCCATGCAGAAGAGTACTTCCTGGAGGAAGTCTTTGAGCTGAGAAGTTCCAATATCTGTTACATCACCTGGTACCTGTCCTGGAGCCCCTGCATGACGTGCTGCTATATAATCCGGAATTTCCTGGTGAGGCACCCCAATGTGAACATAGAAATACACGTGGCACGGCTCTACAATACACGCTGGGCAGGAACACGCAGAGGCCTGAGGGAACTTGCCCGCTTGCGAGGCAGAGTAACCATTGATGTCATGGAAATCAAAGGCAAGGTTCCCCATGCTTTCTGGGACTGGGGAGGCGTGAGCTGGTGAACTTTGTGCATGGGTGAATCGGGTATGGGCTTGCTTCTATGGTGTCCCATGTCCTACCCAGCTTCTTTGTGGGCACAATCATCATCATGCAGTGAATGAGTGTCGCATTCAAAAAAAGGTGTTTAAATAGTGCAGGAGAAGAGGGACAGGACCCTTAGAAACCAGATCTGTATGAAAATTCTCCTTTTTTTAGAGATACCACCATCCTTATGTCACTCCAGAGGGAATGGGAGATATGGTCCTTCTCCCCTGTCTAAGGGAATAAATGCAGTTGCTGGGATAAGGCTGGCTGAAGAGCTCCTCTGCAGTTAAGGAAGGGAATGGCATTGGTTCCAAATATGGAGGGGACAGCATCCATCAGCTGACCTATCCAAGGCCAAGCTGTCTCTGTGACGTGGACACAAGGAAGAGCTTAAAAAGTCTTGTTCCCTGAGCTTCTCTGGTATCTGAATAAGCACAGGTTAATAATTTTGCTTCTATTTCTCCAGACTATAGGTACTGTTGGAAGACCTTTACACAAAAAGGTGATGATAATTTCTTGCCTGTGAACTTTCAACCAGCCATAAATAGAAATCGTCAGATGCTCAAAAATATCCTTAAGGTCAGTACACTCTGAGAGATAGAGGGAATCCCATGAAATTATTTGCAGTCTAGGGCAACTGAGCTGTAAAGAGCAGGAAAGAAGCCCCTGTTCGCATGTAGCTCTGATTTGCACCTAGTTGGGCCCTAAAGAGTACTGCAGCAGACTTTTGAAAAAAGTGATATACTAAAATGATGGGAACTATCCTGTCCCACTGGGAGAGAAGCACTGTGGATATTTTTCCATCAGATTGATGCCATCTTGGTTTTTGCCTTATTTTCTTTTACATGTTCTTTGTATTCTTCGCATATATATTTGGAGATCTGTAGCTTATTATTGTATTCTACCTAGCTTTCCCGGTACTCTTCTGTGCCCTTTCCCTAGGCAGGAAGACAAAACAAATTCCAGAGCTCCAAGCCCCAGGGGGTACAAGACCCCTATCCTATCTTGGTTCTTCCTGGGAACCAATGTTGAGAACAAGGTCTTTGAGACACATTTCCATAAAGTACAACTAGTACCAAGGAGGGAGGGCTCCAGAGAAGGAGCTTGCCCTGGGGGGGTAATTGCATCACCACTTGTCCTCCTAATTGGTGCTTTTTATCAATTATGCTAATTTCCTAAAAGCTATAAGAACTATATTCACCCTGTGTATGGGGGCTTTTGTGGACATTCTCCATAACTGCCCCTGGAGGCCTCCAAATAAAAATCTACTTTCGTATTATCTCCTGTACTAAAATTATCTCAAGTTTAATTTTTAGGTTGAAAAAGGCAACAATATTATGAAGGAAAAGCTAAGAGTGCAATTTTTCTCCTTTGGGTTCCAGCGTGAGAAATTCATTGATTTTTACCTGGAACTCCAGTCTCATCTCAGAAACCCTCCACCAGATTCCTTTTTAACCTGGATCTGAGCATGGGTTTCAGTTCACCAAGTGGTGCTACTCAGCCCCTTTCTGCAGTGTTCTGACACCCCCCAGTCACTGGGCCCCTGCAGGCATCATTAAAGTCCCTTCCAGATTCCATTCAGTAACTTCTGTGACTGGTTGGAAAGGTACAGTTTCTGTGAGATGAGAAAAGCTGTTCAAAACAGAATGTCTGTACCCTGGGAAAATTCAACCTTTGGGGTTTTTTTGTGCCAGACCTCCTGAAAGGCAGGAGAGAGAAGAGAGAGTGTGTTCAACAACAGTGCTGAAAGTTTGTGTCCCTGGAGACAAGAGACCCTGCTTGAATGAATAGATCCACATCCTTGGCCTGGAAGGACTGTATTTTTAAAAATCTAGCAAAACTAATATAAGTGCTGCAGCATTTTGATTTCAATGTATTAGAACTTTCTGACAAAAGCTATTTTTAGTGAATGAGAGTGAAAGAAATCTATGGTTGCATGGGTCATTGGTTATTTGGGAAATCCATTTTATATGGCATATGTGGAAAAGTAACATCCTGGGCTATTACAACTAATAGACTGCTTCTGCTATGCCCCTTTCAAATCACAGAAGGTTCAAAGTGCACTTGGAGGATCTAAATGTCATATTTCTACTTCCATTTCAGGGGCTTCATTTATAGAATCAGAGAATCACAGAATATCTCAAGTTGAAAGAGACCCAAAAGGATCGTCAAATCCAACTCCCTTCTCCTCGCAGGACTACCTAAAACTAAACATGACTAGAAGCATCTTCCAGATGCTCCTTACCTCTGACAGGCCTGATGGTGTGACTGCATTCCTGGGGAGCCTGTTCCTGTGACTGACCACCTTCTCAGTGAGGAGCCTTTTCCTAATGTCCAAGCTGAACACCACTAATGCAGCTTCATTCCATTTACACTGTCCTATCACCGGTCATGGGTTTCAGGATTACTTAAATTTCAGGATTGCCCTGTCCCAAGTGGAGAATCTGGCACTTGCTCTTGTAATATTTCATACAGTTGGTGGCTGCTCAGCTCTTCAGTATCCAGATCTCTCTGCAGGGCCTCTTTACTCTCAAGGGGATCCACAGATCCTCCTAGTTCAGTATCATTCGCAAAATTACTTAATTTTTGGTTCCTGCATTTGATTCCTCCACATCGATGATTTATAAGAACATTGAAGATCAGTGGCTGTGAAAATGAGCCCTAAGGAACCCCAGTGGTGACTGGTCACCAGCCTGATGTAATCCCATTCACTGTAACTTTTTGAGCCACTTGCTCACCCAAAGGCCTATGGACTTATCTAGCTGTGTGCTGGACATTTTATCCTGAAGGTGAAGTACCGAGGCCTGAGCAACAGGCCCTGACTGAGGCCTGAAAAATGGGCCTTGAGCCAAAGTTGACCTCTAGATGAACCTTCCAACCAAAGGTTATATTTGTATCTGCTCACTGACAAAGTGTTATTAGCAGCATGATATAGGTATCCTCTCTTTGGCAAAAGATGGGAATGATTTACCTTTCTGTATTTAAAAACTGGACAAGGCCATATCTTCTTTTCTCTACCTCTATTTTCCTGTATTTCTTTCTTCCTTTCTTCCTCTGCTTAAAAGTTTAACTCACTGCTGCTGCAGGCTGTTCAAAGGTGGCTGTTGCCACACGTTGTTCAGAAAGATTTAACCTGCAGGCTGTTCAGAAATGTTTAAATTGTTGCTGCTAGAGGCTGTTGAATCTATCATATGGTTTAAATTGCTGCAACCTGTATAAATAAAACTTTCTGATTGATCACGTGGTATTTTTTGCCTTAATTTAGTCCAAAGCTATCCCAAATGTTGGCTACCTCAGAGTAGGTGGTCCAGGACATCTCTCCCAGGACCTGATAACTGTCTCTCAGAATAACCTTCTTCATTGTTTTACCAGGTACTGAAGTGAGACTGGCAGGTCTGTAATTACCAGGATCTTCCTTCTTACCCTTCTTGAAAATTGGAACAACGTTGCCATCTTCCACTTGACCTGGAACATAACCAGACCCCCAAGACCATTGAAAAATAGTGCAAGGTCCTGCGATAATATTGGTCAGCTCCTTCAGCAGCTTGGAACAAATCCCATCAGGCCCCATAAATTTATGTGCATCCATCTGGAGCAGCCACTCCTGAACCAGTTCAGGGTTGTCTCTGGGTTTATCATCCCCTCATTCATGGTCTTCCAGCACAGGGCTCCTGGGGTGCCAGGACCCATCCTCTGGCAAGAGATGATCAGGATGCCAAAAGGAACATCTCTGGAGACTTGCTGTCCTCTCAGCTAGCCTTGTTTCCTACCTCATGATGCAAGAGGAACAGAAGTGGACGACTTAAAACCACAAAAAATGCCCCATGAGGGCAGAAAGCAGAGTCCAGACTCTCTACCTAGCAGTGACCGAGAGGGTGTTTTTACAGAGAGCAGACAATCCTGGCCACTAGCTGTGGTTTGTCATGATCCTGTCCCACTACCTCAATACCCACAATGACTGCATTTGGGAACCCTGCGTCTTACCTTTAGTGTCTCTATATGGACTTATTTTTACCCTGTCCTGCCATCTGCATCCACAGTTTACTGGAGCAGAAAATTCCAGAAGCTTGTAGTTAGCCATGTAAATAAGCACTTGTCTGTGTATTAAGTGGATCAACTAATCACAGTAAGTGTCAGTTCTTGGTATGGTAATGTCTCATCATTAATCACTGAAACACTAGTCTGCATTTGAAAGACTCTGCTAACCTAGAGGATTTTCCACTGTCTCAGTGGGAGCTATAACATGTAACTGACAGCAGTACTTGGTCTTAAAAAGCAACTTCAAAAATCCACAGATGCTCTGTTCAAGAGAAGCAAATCCTCCATCCACCAAGAGGTGTGACTGTGGAATGATAATTACAGTATCCATGGTCATTGCATTTCAGCATCTCCACTCAGATAGCTAGAAGAAGTAAGTAAGTATTTTTATTTGCAGGTCCATCCTGGAACTGGGCCACTGGATGTATCCACTGGAAACCCCTTGTGCTTTTAAGGTGTATTTAAGGAGGCAGAGAAGACTGATCACACGAGTTGTTACAGCGGGGCTGGGAAAGAGAAACACAGACGATGTGAAACTGCTGAGCAAAACTTTTAAAATGGACCCAGTGTTCCCTGTTCAGTCTCCGTTGTAACTAGTTGTTGGTACAGGCTGCCAAACAAATGATATCACGGCAATTCCCAGCAACTTTGGGGGTGGTTCTGTAGCTTTGAATCGTTAAAAACCCCAGTATTCAGGGACAAAACTCTCTAACTAATTAAAGTTAGAAAGTGGCATGTTTATTACGCCGGCAGGCAGCACGGGAGTCGCCTCCTAGAGACGTGCCAGCCGCTTACACAGTTATTTGCCCTCTATTTATTTCACCAAGTGGTACATATGAATCATGTACATATCTCCAGCACCTCCCATTCCCGTCCTGCTTCCTATTAAAATGAAGTCACTGGTCCTTTGCACGTGCACAATTCTTTTCTTGATTTAGGCCAATGGTCTTGATTTGGGTCAGTAGTCTTGAAAGATGAAGTCAGGGATCTCTTCATCACCATGAACTTTCTACCTTCTATTCTGGGCAAGCCTTCTAGAGACGGTCCATACTTCCTGCCTGTATTTGATCATGCAATCTAGGTGCTAGCTATAATTCTATCAGCTTCTTTTGCCTTTATGACAGTTCATTTACTGCAAGCAAAGTTTCAGACAGGTACATAATAGTGAATAGCACTGTACTTCTTAGCTAAATTTCTAACTCTTCATTAACTTATCTTTTAGTTCAATCAGTACAAATTGTTTCTAACTCCTAGCTGAAGTTTAACTCTTCATAATCTTGACTCAGTTTGTTGATCCCCTGTCTGTGCCAAGGCTCATTTTCCTTAGTTCTTGTTTACACGATCCTGTTGGCCTTGTCCTATTGGCCTTGCCACACTCAGCTCCTGTTTGCATCATAACCAGCTTTTGGCTGAAGCAAGCTTGTGACATTCCAAGGTCATGAACAAGGAAGAACCCCAAATTTTTTTGACAATAAAAACCAAAGACAATTACTATGGTCCGTGCCTCTCGGGGCCCTGAGGACTTAAAAAACCCAAAACCTGGTTATCTTGACTACCCTCACTTGTGGCTTCCACTGACACACTGTGGGCTTTGCTGCCCACAGATGGCTCAGGAGCTAATGTGTTTAGTATGAACTGCTATGAAGAAAATGAACTCCATCCTTGATGGTGCCCAGTGGTTGTAATGCCTGATCCTGATAGATGTTTTCTGCTTGTGATGGCGGTTTTGCCTCCCATGACAGTTACAGCTTCCAGGTGAATTCTGGGGAGAGTTTAACCATATATTGTTGTCACTGAGCAATCCCTGAGTGCTTGGAAAAGAAAATCTCAGAGCTGAAAGTTTCTAGAGCTGCTCTGAACACTCTACTTGATACAACCTACAGAAAATCACTGCTTTCTCTCAAATGAAGTCCACCTGGTTATGTGGTCCCCCTCATATTTAAAACTCTGCCAGTTGTGTGATGACTGACTCAGGCTCTCAAGCAGAACATGGACACAAATCCCCACTGGGTTCGGGGTACTTATTGCTCTGCTTAGTGCTTTGACAAAGCATGTGCATTGAAACAAACACATAAAAATGAGGCAAAATCAGAAAGATCAATATATAGAACTTCTGTGACTCAAAATAGTGTGAGAAAACATAGAAGGACTGCTTAGAGTAGAAAAATATATTCCAAAATACAGATATGTTCACTTGCAGCTTGTTTTTTTTCCACACTGACTCCTCATGAACTATCTTTGATGATCTGGGAAATTCTTTGATTTCTACAACCTCACCAGTTAATGTGAAAGAATTATATTACAAGGATATCAGGATGTTTCATTACTGCAGCAAGCACGCAGGTAAGTCCTTCCCACTAGCCAAGTATTTTTCACTTTGCCTGGGTCAGAGCTCTGCCTGCACATCCTTGTGGCTGGCTGCCATTGCATATCGTTGTTCAGAGTCAGCCTCATAAAGCTCACCCAGCAGTGGCAGGGTGCCACCAGTTATCTTAATCTCTTAGGTTTCGGTTTCCACATATGGAGGCTGAACAAGAGTCTCAGGAAAGTATGGTGACGCTGTGCAGCCTGTGGGGGAAATGAAAGCAAAGGTACTGGGAGAAAGAAACGAGCCATGGGTGGGTGTGCTTATCAGAGTTGCAAAGTAATATGCTGCCAAGGAGATGTATTTGTGTGTCTACAAGCTTGTTTTTATATTCATTATTGCATTATTGTGCATACACATAGGTAAATATCCGCAAATACCTTCATGAGTGCGAGTTCATACGTACAGGTTCATACATAAACACATTTTAGCCTTTTTTTAAATGTGGAGGTCACAGAATAAATCTCAAAAGGCTCTGTGGTTTTTCTTTCTATAAAAAATACAGATACCTGCTGAGAAAACTCCATTAAATCCACGTAAACATACAATGGATTTTCCTTTTACCGTCAAATGTGTCAGCAGCAGAATACTTGAACTAATACAGGATTTACCATTTCAAATTAATTCCAGGAGGCAGCCTCTAAGTGGAGGTTGAGACTTAAGCCTCTTGTGGCATAAGCCCGAGGCTTTTGTCACATTTAAATTTAACCTTTCTCTTTGCTTCCAGACTTCCACTTGGTGATTCTCACCTCTTTCCAATAGATCATTCAGCCAGAGAATAAAAAGCTCAGTACCTGTAAAATCTTCAGAGATTTGCAAATTGGGATCTTAGCTGATTCAAAACTTGTCCCTTTTTGTCTTCTTTGACGTCTGATTTAACTTTCCTTCTGTGCTGCTCTTTCTTCTCTAACCTGTCCATCTTCCCTAATTTCTTCCACGTGTTTCCATTTCTAGGAGTCTGTCTCAGTCCAAATTTGTTACCAGATGCACATCTTGGGCTTCGAGTGTCAGATAAGCTAAAAGACGCTTGAGAAAAAGGAGTGGTACATGAACGGACAACACCTCTGTAGTAGTCATGCTGCAGACCTGTTTTGCTGCAATCTCTTTCCTGGGAGCCATCTGCAGGAACCTAACTCCCTGATGCTCTGTCCACCTCTCTATCACTTAGTGTGCATCCTGGAGGCCCTTTGTGAAATGTTCTGAAGAAACCGTGAAGCTTCTTGATTATTTTCCCTAGTGAATCTGGTCATATGTGTACAGCATGGCTCTACTACCACCAAAGGAAATATTCTCATGAAGGTCTAAGGAACCTGGTGTTTAAAGGAGGCACGAGTGAGTGTATGTCCACCATTCTATGTACCCTTTGCTGTGTATGTTCCTCCAAAACACATTCAGGTTCATGAGGCATGCATATGAGGGTGGTGGTTATTAAAAAAATTCCCTTTGCTGGAGTGGTTGAGATATATTCAGATGTTACCAATAGCTCAACATCACGAACCACCTCCACATTTATCTCTTATGGTAACTTAAGCAGCTTCTATAAGGGGGCATAATTGACTGCATGAGAAGTAGAATAAAAATTTTTGCCACAGTTAAACGTTTGAGTAACATGAGACTCCACCTATAGAGATAACCCTTGCTACTGGCACATAGCAGTTTAAAGGGATACTGGATTACTGCTGGTTGCTCATAAAAACTGGGAAATGGGTTTCCCACCTAGTTGTATGATCCTTCTGGAGGTCAACATCCTCCTCTTGACTCACTGAAGCATGGTCCTCATAAACAGAGTGTGTAAATTCTTTTAGAAGTATGACAATTCACTTGTGTGGCAACCGTGTCTTTCTGATGTTTTTAGGTTAAAGCAACTATTGAATTTGGAAGGGATTCTTCTCCTCCTCACATTAGGCTGACAGGACTAACGGAGCAGTATTTCCAGTTTTCTTTTATTTTTCCCTTTTGGCTTTCCACCATCTTGTACAGCACATTCAACTTCCTGGAGACACCTGAAAATGTTGCATTGCTAATTCCCTGCTGCTCCGACTCATTTTTCTCTCTCCACTTTCTGTGGCACGTTGCTGGTTTTCTATCAGGAACTACTGCTTCTAATCAAACCATTCCTTGCAGATCAGACTAATCATCTCTAAGCCTAATTCACACCTGCTTATTTGTAAATATGCACTGTAAGGACAGGGCAGTGAAGGGATTGCTACAGCACCAAAGCATTCCTGGTCTTACTGAGGATCATGGCGGCGAACTCAAAACCACATCAGCCAATCACGTTTTTGTTTCAACAATCTCTGAGTGTTTGAGTTGCTCCCCTTCACTCTTCTGTGTCGGGAAAGAATCCAGCCACTGGGGAACAATTATGTGCTGAGAAGTGAGGAGTGACCTTGCAGCAGAAGAGGCCTTGAGGGCAGACTCTGTGCTGGCTCTGCCTGATGACCTGCCACAACCAGTCTTCTCCTTGACAGAGAGACCTGCCAGTGCCCGAATCCCTACTCCCTCTGAACTCCACCATTCATGTACACTTCTGGGTTTTTTCTGTCCTGGCAGGAAACTGAATACTTTTTGACAATGGAATACTGAGAGCTTGCTGCAGAGAATACAAATAAATCCCTCCCTTAGCTTTACAATCCCACATCAAGTTTGGCACCGAGGAAGGCAGTGGCTTTGTCCAGGGATCTCTACAGCTTGCATCAGACCACAAAATAATTGTGTCACAAAACCAGAAAAAACTGTAAGTGACAGAGACTCGTTCTACCTGAACCATATGAAGAATTCTTTTGTAATCCCTTTCCTCTGCAAGCCAGTTTTGGGTGTGTCAGTCAGAGGAAAGCTTCTCACTAGAAACTAGCATTGTTTCAGTCATTTTTTAGAATAAATGGGAAATATTCTTTTGCTGCATCTTGTGAGAGTTGCAGAACTGATCACAGGAAGGTGATGCCCAGTTCGTAATCCTGAGCAGGTTTCTCAGGGCACTGGAAAATGTCTGTTCTATTTACATCAGCGAACTGATATCATGACCAATAACTTCTGCAGATACTCCACAGGTGGCTCAGGTCTTGCTCTCAGAGTGTCCATGTGAGTACAGATATCTTCTCAGCCGTGAAATGTCAAAAATATCTGGATGTTCCCTCATAACAAGGTGTCCACTGCCAAAGCTCTCCTGGATGCTGGGCAGCTTGCTTAGAGTTAGCTTGAGAGTGGCTACCCAGCCACTGAACACAGCTCAGTGGTCACACACATGGAGTGTCTTCCTTGATTGCGTGAGGACCCAGGCTCAGGGGGTTATGAGCGGTCCTTGGAACGCCACAGGAGCAGTCCCATGAAGGGAAATGGCAGTAACCACCACCACCTGCTGGAGTTCCACAGACTCACAGGCTTTTGCACATGATGTCTTCTGTTTCCCTCTTTCCACTGGGTTCTGTCCGACTTCCTCGTGGCATCTGGGTGTCAGAAAAGTGACATGCCATGCCACAGCTGGGTGGTTTGACGCCATTTGTGTAGACGCTTTTCTTTCTTGTTGCATTGGGGTGACTAGAGAAGATTTGCTTTTCTGTTCTGGAGCTAGAGTTAATAAAGAAATGTAATTTCTGCCTGCACTGCAAAAGGTGGCTCACCTGTTAATTCCAGCTTCTGGAAGGTAACCTTGTACTTTCAAGGCCGGAGCAATTTCTGAGTGGGATCTCCCCCATTTGCAGTTCTTCGCTGCCAGGAACTTTCTTTCATCTTCGGCCGGTGGGGCAGTGCAAGCAGGCATGAATAAAGTCAGCATAAGGAAATAGTCAGCTGAGCAGCATTAATAAGGCCCAAAGATCAGTATTCTGGTCCAGGAATAGAAACCGAAACTAGTGTAAGACTACTAAAGGCACACCAGTCTCCCAGGATGAGACACACAAATCCAGAAGTACCCATGGCTGCTGTCAGTGGCAGAGGTAAGCACATTTATGTGGAAGGCAGGCCTGTTTCTCCATATTCAAGTGTAGATACTTACTGTAGTTGTATCTAAAGGACTGGAGTGTAGACACAAATGTGGTTTGTTGGGACATGAGGATATACAGCAGACAGATGTGGATTTGAGTTTTATGTCTTTGAACCCATTACCGTATCTTGAGTCTTAGGTCCAGCTTCAAAATACTAATAAAATTTTGTTAACCTTGGAATGGCAGGAAGAATTCAAAATCCCAGAGAACTTTTACTGTGGAAAGAGATCTTGAAGGCATTTAAGAATGGAGCAATTTAGTTAGCTTATTTATTCATATATTTTATTTTCATTGTGATAAATAACTAGAATATTCTTTCTAAAGAATCAGGGCAATAAGGCCGTGAAAGGAGTTGATTATGTCTCTGTTGATGTGGAAAACTATTTTCTTCCTGTTGAAATGTAATTTCACTCTGTATAATTCATATTTTCTCGTCTTAAAGAGCTAAGGTGCGGAAAAATGCCTTTAGTATCTTAATTCTAAGTAAATTTTAAAAGAAATCTTTATTGTATCATGTATAATATACAAAAACTAAAAATAAAATTAATTCTTTTCATTTTATATGCACTTAAAAATTTAAAAAATGAAATTAATTATTTTATCAAATAATATGGCAGTTCCTAGATCCTTAAGTTTTCTATGGGTGGATTTTTACAAAAGAAATGAGTGGCTTTGATCACCTGCAATTGTTTTCCTCTAGACCCTCAGCTGGGAAGGGATGAATGAATCATGGGGTCAAAGTTGCTTGCCACCATGGGAGATAAAATGTGTATAATCAGGCAGGTCAGCGTTGCCACCATGTATGTATTTGTTAGTAAGAAATCACCCTCCTTTCTTTACAGGTATTTTTTCCTTGGCACTGATACTTTTTTTTAGTTTTTGAAAAGGTTACAGATTAAGTGAAGATGGGAAGTTGGTTGTGAAAATGTTGCTGTCTAGTTTGCCAAAATGATGAGTACCGATGGGAAAATGGCTCAAGTTTTGCCTGTCTCATAGAAGTGGTTTGGAATATTTAAGGGATAAGAGATTTGATTCTGCTCTTTGATTAGTCAGGGAAAAACAGATGCAGTACTGCTGAAATCAGGGAATTTAAACTTGAGTGTTTACACAATCAACCATAAAGTGCTAAACTGAGCAAGGGTTCATGTACAACATAGCTTAAACAACCATCAAGTTCAACTTCCAGGTAGGAATCCATACCTCCTGCAGCCCAGCGTGCCTATCCTGCTGCGCAGTGATTACTTATTAAGGCCTTTTAGAGAAAAGAGATTTGGCAGGGAGTGTATAGGCTGAAAGGTGTCTGGACAGAAAGTGTAGAGGAAATTTTGGTTTCTCTTTTTTGCTATCCTCGATGACTCACAAATATTTTCTGTACAGATCTCCTGTCCAGCGGCAACAACCAAGGGTAAGAGATGTAGCTCTGTCACTGACTGCTGCCTGAGCTCCATAGCAGTTTCTAGGGACAGCCTTGTGCCTTGTTTTATTCTTACTATCCTTTTCCTCAATCTTCCTTTCCAGTTGCCTTACTGCTTTGACTGGTACTGATCTCTGTGTGGTGATGGGCTTGCTTACCCACCC
Source organism: Corvus brachyrhynchos (assembly GCF_000691975.1). Lineage (NCBI taxonomy): Eukaryota > Metazoa > Chordata > Aves > Passeriformes > Corvidae > Corvus > Corvus brachyrhynchos. The sequence goes on from NW_008238359.1 coordinate 794,322, forward strand.
AACAGTTCTCAAGGAGGTGTTGGGGGTGTTCTGAAGTCTTCATCAAATTCCAGATTTCAGTTGCTAAATTGCAACATTCTTCAAGCTGCTCATTTCTGATGGGAAAAGCTGGGAGTGGGAGGCCTGGCTGATATTTAGAGTAGGCAATGCACAATGGGACCAAACATCATTGAAATCTTGGGATCACAGTACTGCCGGTACTCTTATTCAGGTGGAAGATAGAGCCGGGAGACTTCCAAATAAATTATTCGCCTAGCCAACATCGACGGGGGGTGTACCTGCTGTATGAAATCAGGTGGAGAAGAGGTTCCATCTGGAGGAACTGGTGCTCAAACACTCATAGACAACATGCTGAAGTCAACTTCTTAGAAAATTGTTTCAAAGACAGGCCACAAGTTCCTTGCTCCATCACCTGGTTCCTTTCAGCTAGTCCCTGTGGAAAGTGCTCCAAAAGGATTCTGGAGTTCCTGAAGTCACGCCCTTATGTGACCTTGAAAATATATGCAGCCAAGCTGTTCAGGCACCACGATATCCGTAACAGAGAAGGTCTCTGCAACCTGGGAATGCATGGAGTCACTATACATATAATGAATCTTGAAGGTAACCCAGCTACTCTTTGTCTAAGTGTGGATTGAAAGTTCTGGGATTATGTGCGCTCTTAGTTTGTAATAGAGGTGATGACTTGCTTTGGGGAGGACTAGTGAGTGAAAAAATGTCACTCTCTTCTGCCTTATTTCTTCCCCAGTCCTGTACAGCAGCAGGACCAGCATGGTCATTTCTTCTTGCCAAATACAAACATGGAGAGTGAGAGGCTTCTCTAGCCATCCACACCTCCTTAATATGCAGTGAAAAATCCTGGGTGTAAGACAGAACCCGTCCTTCCTAGAAAACACATGCAGATCAGCTTGCCATCTGCATCAAGTAATTGGTTTCCCTTGGTAGCTGGAGAAGAGAAGGAAACTGTTTAAAGGAGACTTTCAGATGATGCATGTGTCTTGCACATGTGCCTTTTTGTGCCTCTATCTTTCTTGCCTGGTGATGTTTGGCTGTAAAAATAGTCCAGACAAGCAGCTCACAAAAAGAAATGTGTATTTGAAGAGATGAACCTCACACACCTGTGTGGATATTTACCACTGGAGTGAGTAGCTATAAAACCCACCAGGTCAAATGTAATCTTAAAGGACATTGCTTATCTTGGGGATACTGTCTCTGGGATTATACCACCAGAGCATTGACAGAAGCTCTGCCCACCCTATCAACACTTGGATCAATATGAAACTGCTAAATGTTAGAGTCTTCACTCCAGGTTTTCCCTGATCATTGGGGTAAGTCAGACAGATTCATGATTGAAGCAACTTGTCTGACCAAAGCTGTGCTCTCAAGCACAAGGCTGCCAAAAAGGGAGCTTGATCAGCTCTGACTGCATGTGCCACTTCCCTTTTCACTCCTGCCACTCACTGATTCCTTCACTGTTGGCAAATGTGCTCTGGCTTTATGCCAGAGTGTGTTATTTGTCATAAAGGTTGCCCAAGCCACCACAATGATCAATTTCTCTCTCTGGCAATTTTTTTTTAGACATATTGCTACCTGCAGAGTTTTGGTTCCCCTTTCCACTAACTTGTTTGTGTAGTTATTTGTGTATCCCTTGTATGAATATCTTTGTCCTTTACTGTATTCTTACTGAGAAACAAATGACTCACTGACATGTTAATGAAGAAAGAACGGGGCATCCTTTCATCAAGAGTGACTGGGTATCTCTCTTCTTAGATTACAGTTACTGCTGGAGAAACTTTGTTGTCTACCAACCTGGAGATCATTATTGGACCCAGGACTTCAATGCACACTACTTTCTGAATTGCAGAGAACTCCTTCGTATCTATTTGGTTAGTAGACACCCGAAGAAAACACCAGGAGAGAAAATAAATGCAAAAAATCCAAGGAAAAGGAGATTTGGATGACCCCAGCAGTGGTGTTAGCAGAAGCGATTGTAGGGAAAAGAAAGAGAAGGTGGTCTACTGGACAGGAGAGGAGACCAGGTCTGGACTAACTGTGGGGCTCAGCCACTCTTTGTGGAGCAAGCCAGTTCTTGCTTGGAATGGTCCCTCTGTGCAGAATGGATGGCAGGAGGTGGAGGAAGGGATGCACAAAGCTGCTGGCAGGAGCTTAGATTCACAGACACAAAACTAACCTGTTTGTAGGATGCTATAAATGCCTTGTTTTATTTCTGGCTGAGGGAAAAGTACACATTACCCTTCATTTCAGTTCCATCCATCCCAAATATTCCATAGGACTTTTTGTACCTCAAGACCTGACCTTTCCATTTCTTTTCTGAGTAAGACATTCAGGTGACAGGATACACAGTCAGTAGCAATACCCAGTCAATCAGCTGACCTAACAAAGTACTTTATGCAATGTAATGGTTTAGGAGACATTTTCCCCTTGGCTTTCAGTCTTTCTGAGTCTCCTAATGCCTGAGATGATTAAATAATTTAGCAGCTTACACACAATCAAGTGCATGGTGCGATGCTTGCCAGGAGCTGAGCAGAGCTGTCTGCTAAATGCTTGTGAGTGCTGACAAACTGCTGCTGACTCAGCATGGTTCCCTGTGCAGCAGTACAAGGGGAATCTGCCCTTCAGGTCTTGGTTTTAAAGAGCCAGCTAACAAATTGCCTGTCCCAACCAGGCAACCTTGACGATTTCTGCAGAGTCCTGCTGGCTAGGAAGCCTGCTGGAAGTCAGGCACTTGCTCAGCTGCTCTGCTGTCTCAGCTAAACATAAGCCATCCCTCAAATGAAGGTGAATAGGGCCCATCATCAACAGTTCTAACTACCAACCCTCTGCAGAGGGAATGGGAATGTCTTTGTGCTCAGCCCTTTTGAACATCCTGCCCCGTTGTACTAATTATGCAGAGGTGTAATGGGGTGAGTGAGTTCCAGGCATGTGCTCCAGAGAAATACACACTGTTGCATCAAGCTCTGGCCTTCCTGGCAGGAGAAAGACACTGAGGAACCAGAGGGGATTTGGTGGAGTACCACTGCAAAGGGCAGGGGACTGGAGTACTTGCCCTATGAGGAGAGGCTGAGGGAATGGGATTTCCTAGACCTATAGAGAAGGTGGCTAAGTGGGATCTAACTGCAGTTTTCCACTACATAAAGGCAGTAAAGACATAGCCAAACTCTCCTTGATGATGCACAGAGGAAAAATGAGGTAACACACACAAGCTGCATTGAGGGAAATTCTGACAGGATAGAAGGAAAAAGTCTCCCCTGACAACGGTGTGGTACTGGAACCCGGAGAGTCTGTCACTTCCATCCCTGGAGACACTGAGAACTTTGCTCTGAGCTGCCAGATCCAGCCTTGGAGTTAGCCATGCTGCAAACATGGTGTGGTACTAGAAACCCCTGGGCGAGCCTTTCTAACCCCCCAAAAAATCTGCCTTTCCACAGGATCCAACTCCACTTCCCCTGCATTCAGCTGTGCAAGTGGCCACCTTTTAAATGCTTCTGTTTCTGAATGGTTTGTATTTCTAGCAGTGGTGTACATGGCACAGTATATTGTGAGGTGCTACCCTGTTGTCTGGAAAAACGTATCCCGAGGGAGATTATCTAACACACTGAAGGAGGATCAGTGATCTCTTGGACCAGATGCTTTATTTTCAAATTCTCTATCATGCTGAAGAGATAGCTTAAGCTTTTTGTATCTAATTTTTAATGGTTGTTTTTCTTCCTCCTAGGGGCTTCCTCCATTTCTGACAAACTGAACACTAACAAGCATCACCACCATGTTTCTAAGCTCACTTTGTGCACCAGTACAAGACCAGAAAATCCAGTCCCTGGCAGTGTTTTCTGCTGCAGCCTTGATAAGCTTCTTGCTGCCACCAGAGAAGACTCTTATCACTGACTGAGCATTGCTAAGTATTGGACAGAGCAGAAGGAGCTCATGAGAAGCCATCAGCAAGCTCGGATGATGCAGCCAGGCATCCAGGACACAGTGCTCTGTGTCTTTACAGAGCTTCCTGAGAGTCCAGTAAGGATGGAGACTGTGCCCCATAATCAGGCCTTCCATGTCTGCTGATTCTGCAATCAGATTCTGCAAGTACCCTCTTGAAAGGCCAGCATGTAACATTTTTCATGCTCTGATCTGTTCCAAAGAAGTAATCAGCTATGCATTCTTGCTTTCAGAATTTCTTATGAAGATCACTTTTATGCCTACATGTGTATGTTTTGGAAAATATTTCATACCTTAATAATATTTATGCAATACTGTAATAATACTTCATTTTAAGGTTTTATTTATGACTGTAAAACCAGTGTAATAAAAGGGAAAACATCAACTCTGTGGAAACTTTGCTTTTCTTGTTCAGCTCCTTGATACACAGCCTTCCCTTGTAATTCCACACTCAGGAGACATAGCTGTTTGTTGCAAACTGGGGGAACAAAATAAAAAGTCTCTGTTTTTCCAGCTGGAAACACAGAGTGGGATGGTGAGGTAGGAGAAATTGAAAGCTTTGAACTCTCTCTACTGGCAGCAGGCAAAAAGAAGATACAGGTGTATAGGGTCCTGCAGCAGTTTTGAATTTGAACTACAAATAATGTAGAACATCAGAATGAATCATGTGGGGAGTTGCATGTGTCATGATTCCCAACCTCTTCAAGCAGGAGGCCCACTGTGTGATCCCACTGGGGAATGTGCTGATGCTGAGATCCGCAACATGCACAAAGGATGATTTGAAGAACCAGGCAGGGGCTGGTGGGAGCCATGCCTATCTCTTCTGGTTTATTAATGCTTATAGCATCCTTTGGCCATGCCAAAATCTCCAGATGTTTAGCAGACCATCAAGACAGCCAGAAAAGCTGCAGGCTGAGAAAGCAGCTCCAGTCCCTGCAGTATGAGAGTGTATCTAAGGCTGAGCACAGCTGGCTGGGGAGAGTCTCCTACGTTTATCAAATAAAATAACTCCAAGCAATGTATAGCACAGCTGAAGTTTTCTTCCCCCTGTCCAGGGCCTCATACTGGATGTCACATGCCCTCTTTCTGGATGTTATAGTGTTTACTCTTTGCTTCCTTAGGGAGCAATCAAATCACTTGATCAACGTGTAGTTTAGTACAGCAGGGTCCATAACCACTCATGCCCAGGGGTCAGCCCTTTCCCACTGAAGGCAGGAGGACAAACCTTCCACAGTCTGTTTGGAAGCTTGCCAGTTCCAAGTCAGCCCAGTGAAGTTTTCACACCAGTTTTGCCTGCCAGAGTGAATTTGCAATCTGCTGTATCCCTGCCGTGCCCCTACTGGCATGTGAGAGCCTAGGGGTGGGTTTACCACACTGGTAGCCTTTAAAGGCAACTGCAGAAGGCAGCTGGTCTGCTCTCAAATTCTTCTGGCCCTCTGGACTGGTAAAAGCATGTGCCAGCTTGTAGAGTGGGATAGTTCTTAACTGTGAATTAATGACAAGGTTTTAGAGTGGAGAGATCAACACCCTCCCTGCGCTGGAACTTGGGTGCAACAGCAGCAAGAGCAATGGAGTTTTAGCCATATCTGATGTGGATTTGGAAGCCTGAGGGGAAACCTGCCCAAGACAGAAGTGTATGAGAGGTTTAAAAGCCAAGGCAGCCCTCAAAATACTTGCCACCCTTCGGTGCCTCCCCATCTGCTATGACCTCTGCTCTTGCAGCAACCCACTTTCTCCTTCCCCAGTAGAGGCTCTGCTCATCATCACTGGCATTGTCTGAATGAGGGGTCTCTTCTCTGCCAAATCCCTTCATGTTTCTTCTGTGAACCAAATGTGACTTCCATCACTGTGAATATTTAATACATATGTGATGAAAGAATGACATTTCTGCCCATAGGAATGCTAAAGGGTCAGCACCAGGGAGAGTAGAAAAACGTACTCAAAGACAATGCTGGACACAAATACATCTAGGCTGAAACCCCCTTGAAGGGACAAGTAGCAAGGGACGACACTCCATGACCCTGAAACCCCTTTCTGTCCTGATTTCCAAGTACCAGCACGCAGGAGAAGAAGAGAAAGCAAGCAGGGAGAAGACATGGCTGTGTTTGCAAGGGTTTGGAGTGTGTCTTTGCATTGTTTAATGGTAATCTGTTTCTTACTATTGCAAAGTCCGAGGACGCCGTGTACTGACCTGGAGTAGTGCTGCGTGCAGCTGTGGGAATGATGTCAGTGTCCTGCTCTTCAGTGGGCATGTTCTGGGGGCTGTCTGAGAGACAGGCTTTGGGAGCTGTTTGCAGCATGGAACAACAACCCTTCAAGCCAACACCCTCACACAGGGTGCCAGACACCCCCGTGCACCAGGAGATGGCAGCCATGCCCAGATTTCCACACCAGCAGCCATCCCGTCCCGTTTGTCCTGTCTCCTCTGTTATCAAAGACCTATCCTCTACAGCTCCCTGGATGTGCCTGTGCCTTGTTCACTGCTGCAAACCCCAGAGTGTTGATCAAGTGAGACTGGGGTTTTCAGCCAGCACCAAGGCCCCTGCTCTGGCTGTTCCCCACAGTCTGGGGAGGAAATGTCCTCCCAGAAATCACAAGCCCCCATTTCCCACAGCTCAGGCAACTGGGGTTGGAGATATATTTGCCACAGTCCCCTTGAGAGCTTAGCTGTTGCCCAGATGCATAGAAAGGAAAGAGACACCTAGAATAGCACACCCACAATCTCCATAAGGCTGTAAAGATAAATGGCCATCAAGAATATAAAAGCAATAGCAAAATGTTCACTATATCCACAGTCTACAAAGCAAGTAAAATATCTTCTGTTAAAAAAGTAAGGTTACTACGTAACAGTCACCCTCCAGGGAGTTATTCTTGGCAGAGACACCTAAAGCATTTGAGGTTGAATTAATTTAGAAAGCCAAATTAAAGAATGTCTTGTAACAAACAGTATGAATTGGTATTTGTGAACAGAAAAAGTGCAGTTAAAACAATCTCTGTAGCAAAAGAGCTAAACTCCTTTAGCTGTATCACATGGATTAACTCTACAGTCCACTCTGAACTTAATCTGACTTATGTTCAGAAGAACCTAAACATAGGATATATTCTTAATGTAGTTCATGATTCGTTTCATTTACTCATTGCATTTTTTCTCCTCCTGTACAACATCCCCTGGTGTCATGTTTCAACAAGTAGCTTCAACTCAGTGCTAGTCAGAATTCAAGCAGAAGCCAATTCCTTTTCAAAGGAGTTTTCCTTCAACTCCTTTTTTAGAAAATATTAATTTTTCTAATAATTTCACTGAGAAGGACAACAGTGTTGTACAGGCCAATATCAAAAGTTGAAAGACAAAGATTCTTTATACATCTTTGCTTCTCTTCTTGTTTTGTGAAGCATATTGGGTCAGGACTTCTGCATCCAGTGTGGTCAATTACAAGTCATGACTGGGGACAATAGGCTGGCCATCAATGAAAGAAGCATCTCAAATAACTTCAGAGATTTTTGGTAGTATTTCCAAAGTACCCAAACAATTTATCTGTCTTGATCTGCTGGGTCAATAACTGTCAATAACTTCAAAGCTACAAGTAAAAGCACAAAGATAGTTTAATAGTTCCAGGCTGTGTCTCCAGAAACGAGAAAGATGACCTGTCAATCCTCTGTGTCAACTTTACCTCCTTCATCCACATGATACCAAAAAAAAAAAAGACAAAACCAGGTGCTAGTTTGTAAGACCTTTATTTATATAAATAATATGCACCATATGAAACAAATATACAACACCATGCTCGCAAATTAATGCTTTGCAAAGGACTCTCATTGCTATTCCTGGTCGAAATTTCTCAAGCTGAGAGTGCCTCGGGAGCCTGAAGTTGTAGGAAGCTTGTGATGCACCTGGTTGTGACCTCTCCTAGCAGGAGGAGGCCCTGTAGGAGCAGGGCTCTCTGCTGTCCCCCTGCAGCTGGCTGAGCACCAGAGGAGGTGTTTTGAGGAGCTTCCAGCCTTACCCAGAAAGAGTAACAGGACAGAGCAGAGAACTTGTAGCCATCATGAAGGAAATAGAGCACACCCAGAGTGTGGGACACACTTAGCCTTGTCAAAGCCTCAAGAAGTTAGATTGGAGAGGACAACCCAGCTGTAATTTAGGTGCTGGGAAGGTGGTGGTGAGCAGGCAGGTACTATGAACCCGTATCTTCAGCTTGTAAAGGCTGTGTCCACCAGATCAGATGCTAATGGGGTCCCCTAATGGAAACAGAGTGATTGCCAGGCAGGAGGATGGTTTGATTTTTGCCCCTACAGAAGATATCTATCTACAGGCTATAGAGCTTTGCTTATGCCAGGATTTTTTTCTGGCCAGCTCTCAGTACAGTCACCAACTAGACACTGCTGGCCTTATTATGGGCAGTAAAAGACCTGGAGAAACAGAAGGCTGTGGGACTGTAAAGGTGCCTCTAGCAGAGGCAGTTGGCTGGGGAAGGAGCATATTGCACGTCTGGCGTAGAGGGAAATGCTCGGTGGATGGAGAGTACTCCACACAGTGGGAGCTGTGGTGCTCTGCACACAGTCCACTTACACAGACCTGCTGGCTTCAAGTGAGGCTCTCAAGCTGAGCTACCTGGGCTGTCAAGGACTCACTTCAACACTCTCAGCTGAGCTTTCCAACAGCTGGCCAACTTTGCTGTTAATACATAGGCTGTACCACTACAGTGGTGATGGTTTTCAACTTCCTACCCACATCCAGAAGGACAAATAAACCATTTCACAAAGAAGGACACAGAGCAGCTGAGTGTAGTTCAGCTCTAAGAGCCAAGAGATGTGCTCCCCAAAGCCCTCATAAAATGTGCAGGTCAGTGGAGTGCCAGTGAGAACACAGCCACATAAATAGCTTTGCAGGCTGTCTGCTCCCACCTGGGCAAGGATAAACCCAGAGCTCCACATAGTGGATCACCTGAATTAGCTCTGCAGGGACTGAGGGGGGAAAAATCATTCTCTGGCAATGTCACTGCAGTCCTGGCTATTCCCAGTTAGCAATGGATAAGGTGTGAGCCTGGGGAACGTGTCTTCAGAAGATCAGCCTAATTCTCCTTGGAAATAAAAAAGTAAGGATAGTTTTATCTCTAGACACAGGGCTGGAAGGAGGAGAGATGCAAGGAGGGAAAAGATAAAGATCTGTCATAAGGGAGAGTTGGAAATCAAAGAACAAGTGTTTGTGAAGTCTTCTGGTTGCTGATGACTTTCACTTCAAAGTCCCAGGATTTTAAAGGCATCTCGCAAATCATCTACTTCATACAGTGGCTGCAGGACAAAATATAAATGGGAGGTCAGTTGTCAAGTGAGCAGGAACCTATGAACATGAGGAAGGACTGGCAGGAGATGAGATGAGAGGTGGAAGAAGGGGAAGTGAATGAAAAGAGGAGAGATGAAGAAAGTTGGGGGAAGAGGCATAAATGATGTGGAAGGTGAAGACGCACGAATGAATGGAATGGCAGATGGCAGGGATGAGAAGCAAGAGCAGATAGGAATTGTAGTGAGGAAGACAGGAATAAGATGAGGGAAGAGGCACTGGAAGAAGAAGAATTGGCCCTTACCAGGAGGATTCGTCGAAGTTTCCTGGCGAGATGGACAGAGTTTTCATGCAGCCCTTCCCAGCCTTTGAATGTCTGTTCCCTGTTCTCCACAAATGTGTTCCAGCAGTAGAAGTAATCTGCGCAAAGTACAGGGGAGTTACAGGGTGCTCAAGAGGACACTGACCTCTCCTAGGATCACTAAACCATCGCACTGCATCTTTTCCTACCTTCTCTCCCCCTCCTTGGTGTCTCTAAGCCCCCTTAGTTCACCATCATCTCTTTCTTGCCCGCAAAACTCACCTTTGAAGGTCATGATGGCAATTTGTGCCCCTGCCTTGTGCAGGCGCCTCAGCCCCTCGGGCTCTGCCTTGCGGTCCTCGCAGAAGTAGAGGCGGGCCATGAAGATGCGGAGGGTCAGGTTGGGGTAGGAGCGCAGGAAGTTGGCGATGTGCTGGGCGCAGTCGTAGCAGGGGCTCCAGGAGGTGAACCAGGTGATTCGGTAGCAGCGTCCCGGGTCCAGGTCCCAGGCTGCGATGTAGCGCAGGAAGAGCACCTCCACGTGACAGCCCATCTTCGGGAAACGGGGACAGATACGGGCAAGGCGTGAGGTGGGGAGGGAGAAGGGTGTGAGAGGGGCAAGGAGGGAGGTGTGGCGTGGATGGGGTGTGAGGGGAGGAGAAAAACGGTGGGGGTCAGCACACATGGAGAGAAGGCACGGCAGGCACAGGAGGGCACTGATGTGGAGGGATGTACAAACGGGATGAGCGGGACCTAAGCAGGAAGGCAAGTAGACTGGTAAAGCAGCAGGCAGTGTGGATGTCTTGCTGGTAACACACTCGGGGGTAGCACAAAGGACAGGTTTACCCAGAGGCTGCATCCCTCAAACACTGTGCACCAGCACAGCGTCCAGGTGTGCCTGCGTTGCTGTCACAGCCCTCTGTTCCCTGCTGCCCCGGGCAAAGTGGAGCTGCAGGCACCTCAGCATGGATATAAGAACAGGAGGGCAAGGCATTCCCCGTACCTGGTTGCGCAGGTATCCGAAGTCCAGGGAGCACGATGTGGCACTGTCCCGGCGCTTTACGACGTAGCAGAGGTAGGTTTCACGCCGGCCCTTGGCCTTGCGCAGGTTCCTGAAGTTGTAGAGGAAGAGTCTCCTTTGCATGAGGATGCTGCAGAAGACAAGAGAGAATTTACATTAGCCCTACCCTGCAGCCAGCAGTTTACCACGTCTTTGTTGAGGGCTCAGAACCAAAAATATCCTCTTCACATCCAAGCCTCTCAGTACGAGAAGAGTGTCGGTAATTTGCATGAAATGTTCTAGGGAAAGGATGCAGACATGACTGTGGGGATGAAGCAGGTGACCTCGTGAGTGGAAACAGTATGTGAATTAATAGTGATTAGTCAAACAGCAACTATGGCTGGGTAGAGTGTGAAAATATCTGAAAACATCCAGAACATGGACACCAATGAGGGAGAAGGATGAAGGCCTGTGAAGATGAGAGGGTCTGGAGTTCAGTCATCAAGAGATGTTATTTTTGCGATATGAAACCCTGAAAATCCACTGGGGCAAGGGATCGATCAAATTAGAACCTGTCCAGAGAAGACTGTACTGAATGTATTCCAAACATTGCTTAAAAGAAAAGCAGAGTTGAAAGTGTGCAGAACTAGGGAACAATGCCATCCACTAGCTGATGGAATATATAATGGGTAGGCATGCTGATACCTCTCCTGGCACAAGCACCATTTCCACAGCAGACAGACATGAAGACTGGCATGGGCCTGCTCCCGTGCCCAGGGACCCTCCTGGGAAGAGGCAGCAGGAGCACAGGGCAGGTGTAAGGTGGTCATGAGCCATGTCTAACAGCCTCGCTGCCAAGCGGAGGGACACAGGCAGCTGGGTTCATTGAGGTGAGATACTCACCTCCCCCGCAGCAATGCAAAACAGAAGTGAATAGGTTAAAAATAATCACGTCCTTTGTCACCTTTTCCCACTGTTAGGCTGATGTTCAGCACAAAGATGGGGTAAGTTTAAGAGATACTGAGCTGAGTTTTCCGGAAGGTCTCCAGTGAAGTGTAGAAAAGGGGAATTTGGGTTTGTTAGGAATTTAAATCTGAGAGTCTAGGGACATATATACACCCCTCATGTGTTTGCCAATGTCACCATAAAACTTGAGCACTGCAGAGAACTTAATGACCAGCTAACAGGCACCCTCTCTGCTCCTCCAGGAGCTTCTGTCCCTTGTGCACCCTCACACAAGTACTCATTCATAGAGTCACGCACATCCTCTTGCCTTTTGTTACCCAGTGACATGCTCTGAGGTTGTGTAACACTCCCTACTGCTCCTCACCTGCATCAGACACATTGTCCCTCAGGCACCCTTGCTCCCCTTGTCCCACAGACAGGCAAACGACTCTTTCCTGTCATGTCTCCCTCAGCCTGCAGTGCAGAAATACCTGTCCTGCTCACACAGAAAGAGGAAGCACGGGCATACTCTGTTATGCCACGCTTTGTACAGACAGGCTCCTGCAGAAGCACATCACATGGGAGCATGTCTTAGAAGAAAGTCCACAGAGAAGACTGCACACACTCAAGAGGGTAAAGCATCCCCACTAAGCATTCCATTCAGCCCAACAACAGTCTGAGGCAGCTCCTGGAGGTCTGTCCCATAAGCACTAAGGTAGTCTGGCTCTGTTGGGCTTGCAGGCTGTATCAAGAGTAGAGCACAAGCTGATCCCACTGCCTTTCGTCACCCCTTTCTCTGGCTGTTCTTGTTGGGTGTGTGTTTCCCATACCCACAGAATGTTCTTCATCATCTTTCTCACACTTAGAGCTGACTCACTTCCTACCACCTTAGAGTCACCCTATTTCCCTGCCTTTGTACAAACATTTACAAATTAACACGTGTATATTCCTAACACACACACACATTGGTCTCCTCACAAAATTATCAACCAGTGGTTCACTGCAGGTTTCTAAGTCTTAGATGTGTTATTGCAGGGATGTGGAGAAGACTGTCCTCTGTAACAGAGGTGCTGGAAAGGGGGCACCTGTTCTGTGGTGGTAGATCCTCAGGTTGTCCAGAAAGGATAACCCAGAAAATTGCACAGTTGTGATAGGTCAGAGGCTTGCAAAACTCTTACCTGGGGTGTGCCACAACTGCAGAAAATAGAGCAGAGGCACTGTGCACAATTCAATTGCTTGCTGAAGAAACAAGCCAGGTGAAAAACAATTACAATTATGTTGATGTCTCATTAAAACCCATATGGAAAAAATACTTTTTATCACATCAAAAACATAAGGGAAAACAGACTTTCCCTTTTTTCTCTTTTTTTTTTTTTGTGTGTGTGTGTGTGTGTGAAGTTTTGAGCAAAACCATTTGCTCTCAAAATGTTTCTGATTCTTCTTCTAATTGTTCCTTTTCTCACCTCATTCAATTTTTCTCTATTCAATGTTTTTGTCCCTGCAGAGTAGCATGTGGATGCAAATAAGAGTGAAGAAACCACAGAAAAATAAAATTACGATCGCTTAGATTATTTTTCAGTTTCAGAACAAATTGAAGACAATTTGAATCACAGAAGACATTTGTTCAACTAGAAATGTTCATTAACATCAGATCTTTTTCTCCCTTTCCTCTGGAGTTCACTGTCTCAGGGTTTTTTTTCCAGGGAGGATTTCAGAATATGGCTGGTGCAAACAGAATAATGAATGAACAGATGTTGTGGGGAGCAAGGGAGCAGATGTCTAGTTAGGTATAAACTGCTGGATACACATGCAACTCCTATGGCTATAGCATAGCTCCAGGGAAAGCAGCAAGGACATGGGAGTTGTGATCATACCTGGGCACTGAAGAAGCAGCCTGAACAGAGATCTTCTCCTCAAATAAAGACTAATGAAACCAGAGTGAAGCCCCCTGAGTGTGTGCATAGGATGCAATTATGGAGAGTCATAATAAGCTCACAGAGTAATTGCAGTGCAAGTAGAGGATTGAGGTGCTTTAAGCGGCAGATAGCATCCGACTGTTCATCCTTCTGTTATCATTCTTTGTTTCTAGAAAAGAAAAACAAGGAAAGCAACAAAGAATAGCCACAAGAAAGAAATGACAGA
>NW_008238359.1:807949-810162 GCF_000691975.1 Corvus brachyrhynchos
CAGTCAAAGAGAAAGAACAACAGAGACACAGAGATGCAAGTTGCAAGAGCAGGACAGGCAGGGAGTCAGATCACTGAGTCAGGTGGGGAAAGGGAAAGGGAAAGGGATGGTCAACACCAGAGGGAGAGCAAGTTAATTCTGACAGAAAGACTCTCATCTCTCATATGAGTAAGAAACTAGAGGCACTCATTTTACCTGTCCATGACTGCCAGGGTCCCTCTCAGGTGATGGGATTACAGGGAGGTTATCTTGCAGGCTCTGTCTGTGCAGCCCTCTGACCTGATGTACAGAAATGTGGACTGGCCTGCGTGTCCCCTCCCCATTCACCCCTATCTACTCCCTTCTGGCTTTCATCGGGGTGTGGCTGGGGGAGGAGTTAGAAGGGTCTCTGGAGCTGCAGGAGCTGAGAAGTGTTGAGATGCAAAGGGGCATCAGTTCTGAAAGATGCTCAGCACCCATTGGTCACCACCCCCCACGGCCCTCCCTGTTGGGCCCCCCCCCCGCCTGCAAAATTATTCTGAAATAATATCAGTAGCATAACAAGGCAGGAAACATTGTCTAGTGGTTAGAGGGGGGCCTGAGAGCTTGTGTACCACTAGCTTGAATGTGGGCAAAACCACACCATCCCTCTGGGCTTCACATCACGCAGCTGTGCAGGGAATGGGGCGACCCTGCCCTGCTCCACTGCAGAGGCAGCTCTATGCAGCACTCTGGAGCCACCCCGCTGGAAGGAGCTCAGAGAACACCAAATTGTTGGCAGTCTTTCCCCACTCCACTGTGACCCCCTGAAAGGCCTGGCAGTTGCATGGCACAGCACCGAAGCTGCAGACCAGAGTGAGAGGGACTCAGGTCCCAGGGTTCAGTGGGGAGTGCCTGGCCCCACTTTGGCACCTGAACATTGCCACGGGTGTCTGAGCCCTGTCAACACACCAGGAGCGGTGGCAGACCTGCAATGCAAAGCCCTACACAAAGCACCAGTGGGGAGTGTCTGCCAGCTACTGGCACTGGCACCAAGATCTGCTGGTGGCAGGGTGACTGTCAGGACCTGCTGACTGAGGTGTGCGCTGTCACAGCCAGGCTGGCACTGAGGATGCACAGGCTTTGCCCTGCCAGCACCGCTCTGGGCTGCCCAGGCTCTGCTCCTGCCCAGGCACCCATCCTCTCTGCAGGGCTGAAGGACAGCTGAGGGATGGGGCAGTGCCTTGGGCTGGGCAGGGTGCTGAGGAAGCAGCCAGGGCACTTTCTGCTCTGTTTCTACCTCAAGTGGGGCATGGCTGAGAAACAGGGCTTTTGTTTACCTCACGCTAGGGTAGTTCTTCGTTTTTTCTCTGCTTGATTTACTTTCCTTATTAATTTTACTGGTTTTCAGAATGCTAAGGCTTTGTGAAACCAGTATATGTAAAAACATGCAAAGGAGAGATGAGTTGCCAGAACAGAGCAGACTCTCTAGCCCAGCACTTGGAGAGGACTTGTTTTTGAGAGCAGAGAGCATGGCATATTTCAGGAAAAGAAGAAGCACTCCTGGAAGGCTCAGGCATGGGCTGTCCTACTCCTGGGGGAAATGCCTAGGTGGGACACATGCTCTGTGAATACACATTTTGGCAGCTGCATTGATCTCAAGAGCTGTGGCAATTATCCTCCTTGAAGATCTGACTCCTAGTGTTTGACCAAAGCTAGAAGAGACTGAAATCCTTGAGAATCCCTGTCCTACTTAACAGAGTCCAAGAGGACAGTCCTGCTAATGAAACAGCTGTCCCCTTTCAGCCTTTGCTCTAGTAGCACCTTGTGACAAATCTCCTAGGTGAGACCAACACCAAATCACACTTTAATGCTAGTTTTTTCTTTTAATGATTCAAAGAGGGCATTTGTTACACAGGACATCAAAAAAAGAGAAAAGCAAATAAAAAAGCAAAACACTCTGGGAAATCTGCTTCTTAGAGATCACAACTGGTTTTGTTTCATCTGATGAATTAAGGTAACTTCAGCTTTATTCTTGTGCTGGCTCTAAATTTTTATAGCCAAAAGATTGCAGAAAATTTTATATAACATTTTCTACTTTGAAAGGAGTCAATAAATATCTCCATGGTCAGCCTGGTCTTCCCTATAAATTAAATTGGTACAAAATTATTTTTTGAAGATTTAATATGTCAAGTCTCATAGAATTTTAACTCGATCCTTTCTCTGGTCCTGCCTGTAAGTGGAATTTACTCTTT